>NC_139907.1:889424-991262 GCF_905171665.1 Trachurus trachurus | reverse complement strand
AAAAAAACTAAGCTAAACTAGTAATAAAAAAGCAAGTTTCAACACTTATAAAAGCAATAAGCATAGTTTTTGTGTGATTAAATAAATTATATTATATTCTGCAATTTAGAATCTGAACACTAGATGTCACAGTTTTACCAACATTTTACAGACTGGACCTTTAATAACTTTTATATTCAATGTGTCGTCTCGTATAGTTTAGACATCCTGAGTCTGTAATGTTCAGAGAACATAACGACGTCGTCTTCAACTGGTTCAAGCAGATGTTTTATCAGCATTTTAGGAGTTGTAATGACACGATTTAAAGGGATAGTTCAACATTTTTATCAAATTGGCCCATTGCCATAATCCCTATAGTCATAAGCAGTTTTGAATCATGGATCGTTGTGAATGTGAATGTTGCTGGAAGCGAGCCAGCCTGGTGACCTTTTATGCTTACATACATTTGTTATATATGCAAATTTTGTGAAACTGTGCTTACATAATTATATCTACGTATGCTAACCTGTGCAATAACACCTGCACACACACCTGTAACACACACACCTGTCCTGTGTGGTCAGACGATCCGGAGTCGTCCCGATCCGTCCCAGAATGCACTGCTGCAGCCGAGACGTTCATGGAGGTGAGGCTGAGAGACCTGCTGCTGGACATCGAGGACCGCATCCACCAGGGAACGCTGGGAACGCTCAAGGTACACACACACACACAGTAACACACACACACACACACACACACCCACCAGCAGTAGCAGTGTTGCCGCTGGCTTTCTTTTTCCTTTTTGGGTGCAGCCCTATAAGTGATTTATGTTTTCTTTTTCAGGTTTGAAAATGCCATATCCTATACCCTGTACCATTTAATTTTATTTATTTAATGACATTTATGTCAAAGTTACAGGAGCGTGATAATACATAGCAGCCGATAAAATCTGTTGTTCAATATCTCATGACTGATGAAAAATTTGCCGTGTTGTGCAGTAGAATTTAGATGCATTGCAATGCATCGTAGAGTAGAATCGAATCGTTACCTGCTGAATCGTAATCGAATTGAATCGTGAGGGCAGTGCCAATGCACACAGACACACCCACACACACACACAGCAGTGAGCTGAGCGTCTCCTCCTCCAGGTGATGGACCGACAGCTGTGGCGCTCGGCGCTGGAGGCGGGAAACTACGAGCAGCTGAGTGACGTCAGAGAGAACGGAGGGATGAACGGACGAGTGGAGGCCATGGAGGTGGAGACCAACCACAACCAGAACCAGAGACCAAGAGACAAAGACAGGTAACGATGATCCATCCTAGAAAACATGGAACAGAGTAGACCAGTTTTCCATCCTGGGAAAGCTGGAGTCGTCCTGGGAATTAATAGAGACACTGTGTGACATCATATTTTCCAACAAGTGTCCAGTGGGAAAACTAGAGACTTTGGGTTGATGAGTGTTCCACTGTTGGACGACATGTTTGTGTTGTTCTGTGATAATTAGTCATCATTTCTGAGCATGTAGAGATTGATTACATTTGTGTGTGTGTGTCTCTCCAGGCTCCAGGAGCTGAAGGCTGAGTCCGGAGCGTCGGGCGCCAGCGGCTGTGTGACGCCGCAGGTCGTCAGCGGCGCCGTACGGATCCTGGCTCAGGCTCTGACTCACATCGAGCAAGGCATCGAGAGACGCTTCCTCAAAGCTCCTCTGGGTGAGTCGCTGCTCTGAACCGGTTGGATCGACATATTGCTCAAGTAACAAAATTAAAAGTGCCTCTTTATTTAAAAAAAATAGTGCAGTTAAAGATGCTGCCTATTAGATTCAAAGGAAATGGAGGCCGACAGCAGCAGATTGGTTTCATTTTTTTATTTTTTTAAATCGATTTTGGGACATTTTATATCGATTCTGAATCGTATTAAATGAGAATTGCGATTCTTATGCAGGGCTCCAGACTAACTTTTTTGACTAGGAGCACTGCGGCCCCTAATTTAAAATTTTAGGAGCGCAAACAGAATATTTTGGGGCGCACACCGAAATCGACTTGCAAAGTAAATTTTCACATTTCCTCTAATTTTCACTGTATCACTGATAAATAGTGCATAGATGCAGAAATGCGGTCTGTGTGTCTCCTGCTGTTTCACACGGAGCTCTGCTGTGGAAAGACGTCTCCTCTGAGATGTACACAGTAGCCAATCACAGTGGTCATTAAAAAAAATCGGCAAATTTACTGGTCGCACATGCGCGAGTAGATGAAAAATTTACTCGCATTGTAACAATTTAGTAATAGTTAGACCATTTAGTCGCAGTCTGGAGCCCTGTTATGTGAATCGATTTTTTGACACACCCCTAAGTTTTATGTTTGTGCTGTTTTTGAGCTCCGGTTTGATCCGGTTTGATCCACACGCTGCTGCTCACATGACTAACATGTCAGTCGCCCCCTCCCCTTCTCACACAGGTGAGGACGACTCAAAGAAAGATGTGAAGACCAAGAAGAGCAAGAAGAAGGACGAGGACCAGGCCAGTGATGGTGAGTGTTTCCAGACCGGTGGGGGGGCGGGGCTACAGGGTGTGGTGGATGGGGCTTCTGAGGGGGCGGGGCTACAGGGCTGGGGGGGCGGGGCTACAGCTGTGACCATGTGATTTTAACCTCTGACCTCTGTGCTCTGTCCACCAGATGGCAGCGACAGCGGCCGCGTCACTAAGACGGTGTTGGAGCGGTGGAGAGAGTCTCTGCAGTCCTGCTCCAGTCTGTCTCAGGTCAGTACAACACCTCTGATTGGCCGTCAGGTTCATTCATTTATTTTTTTATTTTATTTTTATTTGGGACATGTTAATTGAATCAAGACTTCATCACACACAATTTCAGTTCCACAATAGAAGCAACATGAGCGAAAGGGAAACGGGAGAAGCATAAAGCTCATCAACTCCCGCTCCGATTACCATCCAGAATACATTAACTTCATCACAGTTTTTCTTTCTTAAAGGGACAACGAGGAGTTTTGTAAAAGCAAAGTGTCTCCACACTACATTTATGAGCCTCCGCACCGTGAAATTCTTTGCAAGACAGACTCATGTTTTCATTCATCAAGAATTAAAGTCAGAGGTTGGAAGACGATCACATACCGTCGTAGTTCCCACCATAAACGGAGATTCGGCGGCGTTATTCTCATGACTCGCCACGAAACCGAAAGTAAAGAAACGCTGGTCGGCTCGCCCAGCATTTCCACCACCACTAATAATAACAAAATAACCATAGAGACAAAACCATAGATTTATCTACAATGGACCATTAACAAGTGGTAACGGAGATTCATCCACATTAATATCAGACTTTTTATAACCAAATAGAAACTCCTTGTTGTCCCTTTAACATACGTGATACAACAGACTCCAGACAGCCAGTCCAGAATAACCTTAAACCCCTTTCTCTGGGTTTAAATCCATTTATAATTGTCTAGAATAGAGTTTCCTATTTCTTTTTTTAAAAGCCCACAAGTTTCTTGATTTTTTTTAACGTCATCATCTAGTTTGTTCCACTGTTTGACACCAGTGACTGAGATAGAAAAGGATTTTAGCCGAGTTCTCACTCTCTTCTGCCTTTGTTTTTATATGTATATGACTATATAGAGAGATAAAGATTAGTAATCATATTATAAATGAATAATGATGAATAAATCTATCTATATATAAATATATATAAGAATAAATCCAGTTAAATAACTCATAAATTAATTTATTGTATAGACTATAATGACTAGATAACTTGATAGATAATTTATGAATAAGGGGTGGGAGTAAATAAGTTTTACTTCTTCCCACTCCTTTTTGGATATGAAAGAAAGAAAAAAATCAAATTATCTTTATTTTCAATTTATTTTATTTTATTTTTTTGTTCATATGTTGTCTTTGCAAAGTTTTTATTTGTTATGTCTGTCCATTTCTGTATTATGTTTTATTTCTTTTAACATGTCCGAAATAAACTTAAACTAAAACTAAACTAAACATGTTTCCTCTCAGATTGTGTCACTTCTCTGTCTATGAAAAAACCTTGTAAGTTATGCGGAAGGTCTCTGTTTGCGGCCTTGTACGTGATCTGCAGAGTTTTGTAGTTGATGAAGTCGTAGTTGATGAATCATGTGGGTCAGTGTGAGTGAAGCAGCTGATTGGACCTCTGTCCTCTGACCTCTCTCCGTCCTCAGGTGTTTGTCCACCTGTCCACGCTGGAGCGCAGCGTCCTCTGGTCCCGCTCCGTCCTCAACGCTCGCTGCCGCATCTGCAGACGTAAAGGAGACGCCGACAACATGCTGCTGTGTGACGGCTGCGACCGCGGACACCACACACACTGTCTCAGGCCCCGCCTCAAGGTACCGACATATATTAACATAATAACATAATATACTGTCATAAAGGAGCAAAGAAACCAGAAATATTCACATTTAAGAAGCTGGAATCAGAGGATTTGGACTTAGTTCAACATTTAGTCAAACTGGCCCATCACCATAATCGCTATAGTCATAGCAGTAGGTTCGTTACCTTTAATTGTCGGTGCAAGCTGTTTTTAGAACGGTGGAGCAGAGCTGTGAGCTGCTCAGAGCTATGCTACGGAGGCTCATTATGGGATTTCTTGGTTTCCCTCATCAAACTCATCAAATACACAATCCAACAACTCCACAACGCTCTGGTGGACAAGTTGTGAGCTGCACATTCACCACACTATGAGATAATAACACAACGTTACCAGACAGAGTTGTTTTAGAGGGAAATTCATGCAAAACCACTGATGCACGTTGCCTTCAGGGACAGTTTTTCATCATCAGTCTCTGTATTTCCCTCTAAAACAACTCTGTGTGGTAACGTTGTGTTATTATCTCATAGCGTGGTGAATGTGCAGCTCACAACTTGTCCACCAGAGCGTTGTGGAGTTGTTGGATTGTGTATTTGATGAGTTAGTTTGATGAGGGAAACCAAGAAATCCCATAATGAGCCTCTGTAGCGTAGCTCTGAGCAGCTCACGGCTCTGCTCCGCCGTTCTAAAAATAGCTTGCACCGACAATTAAAGGTAACGAACCTACTGCTATGACTATAGGGATTATGGCAATGGGCCAGTTTGACAAAATATTGAACTATCCCTTTAAATAACTACCCAAACTGATTATTAGATCATCAGAATAGTTGACGATTAATTTAATAATCAATTATTGTTTCATTAATGGATGAATTGTTGCAGCTTTAGACATAAGTTGTGTTGTTTCTCTCAGTCGGTTCCCGAGGGCGACTGGTTCTGTCCAGACTGTCGACCCAAACAGAGATCGAGTCGCGTCCCGTCACGCCAGCGCTCCTCCATCGACGAGGAGGAGGAGCAGGAGGAGGACGACGACGAGGAGGAAGAGGAGGAGGAGGAGGAGTCTGAGGAGGAAGAGGAGGAGACGGAGGAAGAGGAGGAGTCGGAGGAGGAGCAGGAAGAGGAGGAGGTGGTGGTGAGGTGAGTGTGGAGACATTCAGATCAGTCACGAGTCAGAGATCAGAGTTAACAGCTCAACTCAACTCAACTTTATTTATAAAGCCCTTTAAAACAACCACAGCTGAAACAAAGTGCTGTACATAATAACAACTGCTGCTCCTCTGCTCCTGCAGCACCAAGAGGAGCCAGGCCCCGCCCCCGAAGGCCCGCAGCCAGCAGGCCACACCCAAAAACACAACCGCAGCAGGGAAAACCTCATCTGCCTCCAAGTCAGTATCTGTTCAGCTCTGAACGCTGTTGCACAAAATTAAGACGGGATTTTCATGTTCTCCTGTGTGAATCCAACTAGGACTCGGTTTAAGGCCTTTACACCGGGGACGTGACGGATAAACCGGTGGTTCTCAAACTGTTTTACATCTAGGACCCTGAACCGACACAAATTAGACCACGGACCCTCATTGGACAAAATATTGAAGCAAATCTTGTACCCCTTTCCCACTGGCCAAAAAACCAGTTTAAACCCGCTAACAATCGGCTTTTGGTGGCAGTGGGAAAGGCGCACCGAGCGTCAAACGACTCGGCAAGCGACGCGGGTTAAAATCTCCTTTAATCGGCTCGGCTCTGCTCGGCTTGCAGTGGGAACGCCAGAACCGCGTCAACCCGCTAATTTACGTGATGACACTGAACGTTACGTGACGCTACGTCATCGCGCCGGTCGCGTCTCATATCACGTACCAAAACAAAGCTCTGCTCCGCTCTGCTCTCATCCGAGACTGGGATCAAAACATCAAACAACACTGACCAAAAACGATAGAAAAAAAGAAAAGAAAAGAAGCGACAGTCTGTTTAACTGGCGTGTTGTGTGGACGTCCGTCATCCGGCCGCAGCAGACTCTCTGTCCTCCGCGGTCCTGGTGCTCCAGGTCAGCCAGCCAGAGAGTCTGCCTCGGCGGACGGACACTCCGCGGCGGGCGGCTGTGGCATGACTGTGTGTGTCTTGCACCGCGGATGAGAGCGGGGCGACTGGTTTATGCTCTGTCTGATCCCTCAGCGGGGGGTCAGACTCGGCTCATTCTGGTCAATGGGAAAGGGGCCAAATGCCGATTGTTAGCGGGTCGACCCGCGTTTAAAAAAAGCAGAGCGTTTTTAAGATTTCCATTCTGGAGGGTGGTTTCACTTTTTTGAATTTTGAAGCCCCGAAAACACCGCCGCCGTCTAAACGAAAGGCACATCCCATTAAATATTTTGCCGTTTTCATCCGCGAGCGTTGTGGTGTCAACAGGGCCTTAGACAGGATTCACACAGGAGGATTAGTCAAACCTGGATATCTTAATTCTACTTCTGTGCAACAGCCCCCCAGCTCTCAGTTATGTCAGGTGCCACTTTGCTGATTCCGTTGTTTCTCCATCAGGTCGTCAGGTAAAAAGGCCACGCCTCCTCCATCGAAGGCGGCTGCAGCGTCGTCGAGCAGCAAAGCTCCGCCCCGCTCCGGGAGTCGGAGCAGCGCCCGACTGAGCCTCGAGATCCTGGCGCCGAACGGGAACGCCAAGACGTCACCGGGTCAGAGCGAGTCCCGCAAGAGAGCAACGACAGGTAAGCAACCAATCAGCACGCAGCAAACATCACCAACACAAGGAACCAATCCTGTCGACCCGTGGGCGCAGGGGGCGGAGCTAAACACGCCTGACAGACAGACTGAGAGGAGGAATCAGGTGTAAACACACATTAATGTTACCTAGAGCACTGGAAGAGAGAGTAACGACACCACCACTGACTCCCGTGGTAAGGGTTTAAGGGTTTAAGGGTTTTAAGGGTTTAAGGGTTTAAGGGTTTAAGGGTTTTGCTCCCCGAGTGGCAGGATATGGGTGTTGCAAAAGCGCCCAGAAAACCCATTCACTCCAATGTATGTGTGTTGCCCACTTGCTGCTAAATTGATGAAAACGGCCGTGTTTTTGTTTTTAGGTGTCTTGGTCATATCAAATTATACTTAGAATTTGTTTATTACAAAATGTAGATTGAAACATTAATGTAGACAACTGTGTTTTTTTACTCACCTATGTGTTAATGTTTATCTGTAAAGGATCCTCAATGATGCTATTAACGTGGGTGATCTATAAATGTCCTTAAATGATTGAAAACACCACACTGCTCATTCACCAACAATGCAGAGATGTCAGTTCTAATAAACCCATATTCCTCCACCAGGAGGCGCTGCCATTGGACCAATACTGTCCTTACTCTCTTTTCCAGTGCTCTAATGTTTCCTGTCTCCTCCCACAGAAGCCCCGCCCCCTCCCAAACCCTCCAGACCCGTCCTCCCCCCGGCCGCCGCCTCCTCCTCCTCCTCCAGCCGCCGCTCCTCTGGGAGGAACCACGGCGTCCACGAGCTGTCGGCCTGCGAGCAGCTGACGGTGGAGCTGGTCCGACACGAGGACAGCTGGCCCTTCATGAAGCTGGTGTCCAGGACACAGGTACACACTCACTCACACACATACACACAACTTTTATTTTGAAAGGACAGACGCATACATACAAGTCCTTTATTTTGAAAGGACAGATTTCAGATTTATTTATTTTTGTAAAAATGGGAACAGTACATATTGATGGACATTGACGTGTAAATATGTGGGATTGTAGCCAAGTGGCTCATTTCCATCCCCAGTCCCATTGGCAGGTTGATGTTAGACATAAAAAACAATGAGGATAAAAAGTACAAGAGGCAGAACTAGGACAATAAAACACCTTGACATCTTACACAAAACATATATGAAGGACATAAACCAGCAGTTAACTGACCATAGAGGGTTAAAAGAGTGGGTAAGGGGACCAAAAGATTACTGAGAGGTTATAAAGTGCTACAGTGCTAGTTAAAGTGCTATGTGCTAAAGTGCTGTTTGCTAAAGTGACGCACACATACGAGTCCTTTATTTTGAAAGGAGAGGCACACACATACGAGTCCTTTATTTTGAAAGGACAGACGCACACCAACGAGCTAACGTGTTCTTCTTAGTTGTAGTCGTCTCCTTCAGCCTCATGTCTCACTACAGCTGCTCTGTCGTCAATAAACGCACATGGAGACGGTGCTGCAGCCCAACTACACAGCTGCAACGTGATTGGCTGTTTGCCCGTCACTCACAGCGTCCAGGGATGAGTCACTGTCCCACATCCTTAAAGGACAATTACCGTTTCTTTTACAATCTGGACCTTATTTCTATCATAAAATCCGATCATTTCCTCACCCAGATAACTTTGGTGTCATTACCAGTCGTTGTGATGAAATTAGCTCCAGCCGAGAGCCGCGTAATAAATGAATAAATGATGAGGCTAGAAATAAGGTCCAGATTGTAAAAAACAGTAATTATCCTTTAAAGTTTTACACTGTTGACTTGTATCATCAGAACAGACGCGTCCTGAGGATGTGAAGCATCGAATAATCGAATCGTAACCGAACTGAATCAAGATGCAGACCACCACTGACACTGTCTCTGTTTACCTGTGCAGGTGCCCGACTACTATGACATCATCAAGAAGCCGATCGCCCTCAGCACCATCAGAGAGAAAGTCAACAACTGTGAATATCAGACGGCAGGTGAGAACAACACGGGTTCTAACTGATCACGGATCAGTTTCTGGATGCTGCGTTCACATGAACACAGAGAAACCATTCATATCCCTGTTTACAGGATCAATACCAGTGTCATAACTCTGTGAAACTTTGTCCGTCTATAGCTACAGTGGTGGAGAAACGTTTTCAGAGTTTTCACCCTAAAGATTTTACATAATTCTCTGCTCATGTGGATCAGGATGCGTCGTTTCTTGCTGAAGAACCCGTTTGATTGGTTCAATAACAATACATAAGAAATGTCGAGTATTGGTTCATTTTGGTTCCAGTGATCTACTAATGAATGTTGTGCTTTTTATTAAAAGACACAGTTTTTGTCTCTGTGCTTGGTGTCTATATAAATCCAGCACATTTGAAAGTTCTTCAGAGACAAAAATGTCTAAAACAAGGAACCTAAGGCAGGAAACAGCCTGAAGATCCAGATCCTCAGCCTGTGTTGGTTCTGAGTGGACACGCCCCTCTGAGTTGGTTCTGAGTGGACACGCCCCCCTCTGAGTAGACACGCCCCTCTGTGTTGGTTCTGAGTAGACACGCCCCTCTGAGTAGACACGCCCCTCTGTGTTGGTTCTGAGTAGACACGCCCCTCTGAGTAGACACGCCCCTCTGTGTTGGTTCTGAGTAGACACGCCCCTCTGAGTAGACACGCCCCTCTGTGTTGGTTCTGAGTAGACACGCCCCTCTGAGTAGACACGCCCCTCTGTGTTGGTTCTGAGTAGACACGCCCCTCTGAGTAGACACGCCCCTCTGTGTTGGTTCTGAGTAGACACGCCCCTCTGAGTAGACACGCCCCTCTGAGTAGACACGCCCCTCTGAGTTGGTTCTGAGTGGACACGCCCCTCTGAGTAGACACGCCCCTCTGAGTTGGTTCTGAGTGGACACGCCCCCCTCTGAGTTGGTTCTGAGTAGACACGCCCCTCTGAGTGGACACGCCCCTCTGTGTTGGTTCTGAGTAGACACGCCCCTCTGAGTAGACACGCCCCTCTGAGTAGACACGCCCCTCTGAGTTGGTTCTGAGTGGACACGCCCCTCTGAGTAGACACGCCCCTCTGTGTTGGTTCTGAGTAGACACGCCCCTCTGAGTAGACACGCCCCTCTGTGTTGGTTCTGAGTAGACACGCCCCTCTGTGTTGGTTCTGAGTGGACACGCCCCTCTGAGTAGACATGCCCCCCTCTGAGTTGGTCCTGAGTGGACACGCCCCCCTCTGAGTTGATTCTGAGTAGACACGCCCCTCTGTGTTGGTTCTGAGTGAACAAGCCCCTCTGAGTTGGTTCTGAGTGGACACGCCCCTCTGTGTTGGTTCTGAGTAGACACGCCCCTCTGAGTTGGTTCTCAGTGGACACGCCCCTCTGTGTTGGTTCTGAGTAGACACGCCCCTCTGTGTTGGTTCTGAGTAGACACGCCCCTCTGTGTTGGTTCTGAGTAGACACGCCCCTCTGTGTTGGTTCTGAGTGGACACGCCCTTTTTGTTGGTTCTGAGTAGACACGCCCCTCTGTGTTGGTTCTGAGTAGACACGCCCCTCTGAGTTGGTTCTGAGTGGACACGCCCCTCTGTGTTGGTTCTGAGTAGACACGCCCCTCTGTGTTGGTTCTGAGTAGACACGCCCCTCTGAGTAGACACGGCCTTTTTGTTGGTTCTGAGTAGACACGCCCCTCTGAGTAGACACACCCTTTTTGTTGGTTCTGAGTAGACACGCCCCTCTGTGTTGGTTCTGAGTAGACACACCCCCCTGAGTAGACACGCCCCTTTTTTGTTGGTTCTGAGTAGACACGCCCCTCTGAGTTGGTTCTGAGTGGACACGCCCCTCTGAGTTGACACGCCCCTTTTTTGTTGGTTCTGAGTGGACACGCCCCTCTGAGTTGGTTCTGAGTGGACACGCCCCTCTGAGTAGACACGCCCCTTTTTTGTTGGTTCTGAGTGGACACGCCCCTTTTTTGTTGGTTCTGAGTGGACACGCCCCTCTGTGTTGGTTCTGAGTAGACACGCCCCTCTGTGTTGGTTCTGAGTGGACACGCCCCTTTTTTGTTGGTTCTGAGTAGACACGCCCCTCTGTGTTGGTTCTGAGTGGACACGCCCCTCTGAGTAGACACGCCCCTTTTTGTTGGTTCTGAGTAGACACGCCCCTTTTTTGTTGGTTCTGAGTAGACACGCCCCTTTTTGTTGGTTCTGAGTAGACACGCCCCTTTTTGTTGGTTCTGAGTAGACACGCCCCTTTGAGTAGACACGCCCCTCTGTGTTGGTTCTGAGTAGACACGCCCCTCTGTGTTGGTTCTGAGTAGACACGCCCCTCTGTGTTGGTTCTGAGTAGACACGCCCCTCTGAGTGGACACGCCCCTCTGAGTAGACACGCCCCTCTGAGTGGACACGCCCCTCTGCGTTGGTTCTGAGTGGACACGCCCCTTTTTTGTTGGTTCTAAGTGGACACGCCCCTCTGAGTAGACACGCCCCTTTTTTGTTGGGTCTAAGTGGACACGCCCCTCTATTTGACATACCGTATTTAAAGGGATACACCACCTTTTTTTTTTCCGTGTCTTGCCTCACTCCCGAGTCCATGACCAGCAGATAGACACCATCCTTTCCACTGTGCGTGCAGTAACAAGGGAGATACGCATCGCTAATTAGCTTAGCTCAAACGTTGACGGTTGTGTTGTTGTTGTTGTGATTGTTGACTGTTGTTGTTGTGTGTCTCTAGGTGAGTTTGTGTCGGACGTGGACCAGATGTTCTCCAACTGCCTCCAGTACAACCCCCGCCACACTAACGAGGCCAAGGCCGGCCTGCGCCTGCAGCACTTCTTCCACTCGGAGCTCGCCCGGCTCGGCCTATCAGAGAGCAGCGCCGCCGCTCCCGCCGCCAAGCGCACCCGCCACTGAGCCGCCGCCGCTGACCTCACCGCCGTCCTGTCTTCTAATTGGTCCAAGGGGGCGGAGGGGCAGAGAGGGGGGGCGGGGTGTAGATGATTAGATAGTTTCCCTTCACTCCTTCGCCCTTTAAAGGAACAAGACGTTAAATTAACGTTAAACCACTTAAAGTTACTCGTTGTGTTTGAGGCTCCGCCCCCACAGAAACAGAAACCACTGAAGAAGCCTCAGCTCCGCGCCGGCGACCACACGGTGGCGTCCCGCCGGAGTTTTGCTCAGGGACAATTATTGATCTGGTGCTGCGGTCGCTATGGAAACCCCGCGCCGCCAAACCTAAACCTCAAAGAGAAACGTGACGTCCAAGGTGAATAATAAAATGTAATGGGTCCAGTTGCGTCACATTCACTGTCGTGGGATTTCACACGTTCATCAGATTCATTTGATTAATTCTCAGTTTCCTAATTAATTTTTCCTGAAGGTGAAAGTTTGTTTGAAAAGATTTTTTTTTTTTTTTTCAATTCAAAAACTGTCACAGTTTTTATAGTTTTGGCAGCAGCAGCAGCGATCGCCATGACGACGGCCACTCTATTAGGAAAACACTGTGTAGAGCTGTTTCTAATATTGTGAGCGGCTCAGGTCGTCGAGGAGAACGACGAGGATTAAAAGAACAGTTCAACATTTCTGAGACATCAGTTCTGCAGGTTATTGATCCAGAAACTCATTAGGAGACTTGATTAGTTTAGTTTAGGGAGGGGGAGGGGGAGGGGGGGGCACACAGACAAAAAAAGAGTCTAGAAATGTGTGACTGTTCCTTTAAGAGGCGGAGCTGCTGCTGACTCTGTGGATTTGTAGTTTTTCTGTTGTGACTACTGCTCTGACTTCCTGCTTTAGACTGTTGTTGTCGACTGTTGTTCTCCAGTCGGTGTGTGTGTGACTGTGTGTGACTGTGTGTGTGGACCCCCTCCCTCTGTGTATTTATTTAGTTAAAGTCAGTTCTTTGTCTTTATTTATGACTGATAGACCCCCCCACCCCCCCAATCCCACCTCCTCCTCTCTAACCTGTTTGTTGTTCTGATGTAAAAATAAATTGACTTTTTATAACCAGCTGCTGCCTCATCGCCTCATTCACACCGGATCGACAGTGAAGGAATAACAGCGTTCCCGTTTCCCCGGTTACAACGCCGTTACCGTTACTGACGATAAAATGTAAATGTAATAAAAAATAAAGTCCTGTCACTAAATAATAACACAACTGTTCAAGTGCAGCTATAGTTTTATACACTTTTGTTTCAGTTCATCAACGAAGTTCATCTACTATAAACAGGAGGTTATGGTTAGGGGAGACAAGTCCAAGTAATTTGACATATTTAAAGGGATACGCCAACATTTTTTTTTCCGTGACATGCCTCACTCCCGAGTCCATGACCAGCAGATAGACACCATCCTTTCGACTGTGCGTGCAGTAACAAGGGAGATAGAGCCGTATCGCCTGTAATTAGCTTAGCTCAAACGCTGGAAGTGTATAGGTAGTGTTAGCCTGCCTCCACCTAAAGTCGCTAATTAGCTTAGCTCAAACACTGGAAGTGTATGGGTAGTGTTAGCCTGCCTCCACCTAAAGTTGCTAATTAGCTTAGCTCAAACGCTGGAAGTGTATAGGTAGTGTTAGCCTGCCTCCTACCTAAAGTCGCTAATTAGCTTAGCTCAAACACTGGAAGTGTATGGGTAGTGTTAGCCTGCCTCCTACCTAAAGTCGCTATATAGCTTAGCTCAAACACTGGAAGTGTATGGGTAGTGTTAGCCTGCCTCCTACCTAAAGTCGCTAATTAGCTTAGCTCAAACACTGGAAGTGTATGGGTAGTGTTAGCCTGCCTCCACCTAACGTCGCTAATTAGCTTAGCTCAAACGCTGGAAGTGTATAGGTAGTGTTAGCCTGCCTCCTACCTAAAGTCACTAATTAGCTTAGCTCAAACACTGGAAGTGTATGGGTAGTGTTAGCCTGCATCCTACCTAAAGTCGCTAATTAGCTTAGCTCAAACACTGGAAGTGTATGGGTAGTGTTAGCCTGCCTCCACCTAAAGTCATCAGAGAAACTCTTCAGCAACTCTAAAGGGAAACCGGCGGGCCGATCTTCGTCTCAGAGCTACAAAACTCTCCGGTAAGGCATCTTGAGCGGTCAAATGCAGCTAACGAGACGAGATCGGTCAAAACGGAGGGTTCAAGCAAAGACGGTTTATTTTGGTTCAAGCTAGCTACATCGAGGGTAGGTTAGCTTCCTGTTTCAAAGTAAAAGCACAAATTCTATCGTCATGGTTTTCTGTATGTAAAGGGCAACGGGTGTTTTATTTTCTGAAAGTAACCGGAAGTGCGTTGGTCACAACGGCTAGCTTGAGTAGCGCCAGAGACGTTCTAATATGAGGAGACAGACCACTCTGCCCGTTTTGAATGGGGAAAGCTGCGACGCCAAAGATGGCGCATGTCCCGCCCCTTTTCACCAGCAGCCAATCACCTGCTTTGCCAGAGCTGAACTAGGCCAATCATGTTGTTGCACCAGCGCATGCGCACAAGTAGATTTACGACAGACCTATCTGGTGGCAACAACAACGAAAACGAAATGAACGAAAGAGCTACCTCGGGGCTACGTATACAGAATTCACCACATTCATATCAATAAGCGTTTTACAGTGAACCGATCAGTCCACATTTTCTTTAATTTAATTTTTGAATGTATAGTTTTGTTAGTTTCATTTTTTAACCTAACATTCAAACTGGGCCCCTTCCCCTGGGGCGTTAGCCTCCTGTCCATGATAGCAGCAGCAGCAGCAGCAGTCCACTCCAAAAAAAAAACCCACACAGTCCGGGTGAAGCACTGGAGCCGTGGACCGATAGACACCGTCACCATTAACGAGAGCCTCTATTGTTTTATTGTACCGAGTACGAGAGGCTTGTTGTGAGCTGAGAAGCGGCTGTTAGCGGCGGATGCTAACCGAAGCTAGCGGCGAATGCTAACCGCTACCGCTAGTCGAAGTTAGCATCGAGCTAGCGCAACACAACGCCCCTCATACTTGTTACCGGTCGAGGCTTTAGTTGTTAGTGATGGTCGGTAATCAGTCCGTGGCTCCAGCGGTTCACTCGGACTGTATTTATTTATTTTAACTGACTGCTGCTGCTGAGACGACATGCTAGCACTAATACATCCATGCTAGCACTTGATAGCATCCGAGACAGCTAACGTTAGTGGGGATCGTGGGAGGGGGGAGCAGACACAGTCACCACACACAGAACTAGGAGCCCATAGGTGATGATTAAGACAGATTTCATGTAAGTCTAGCGTTTATTTTTGGGCAAAAATCTCCAGACTCAAGCCGATATGTCTCCAGGTAGAGCGGGGCAGACCGGTCACGGTGTAGCTATGCTCGGGCTGCTGCTAGATCACGGATTTAGCCGTTACAGCCGTACAGTAACGGCGGTGTCGTAAATCCGCGCGCATGCGCAGTTGAGTACTCCCTGTGGAAAAATAGCGATTTAAACGTAATTCTGCGGTAAAGTTTATGTTTTTTTGGTTTTTATTTGTATCTTATTTCACTGGCTAGCACGTCTGTATGTTTTTTCCGTCCTGCTATCACGTTAAAGGGTGGATTTGACCACCCCTCCATTCATTTAGATAGGGGTCTGGTCTTCTTGGGCTTTTCGAAGCGTCGCCAATATGGCCGCCGAGTGGCCTGACTTGCCTAGAAGGGCTTTGGTAGCGCCGAATTCGTCCCAACAAAATAGTAAACAGCTGGTATTTAGACAAATTAACGACACACTGCTGATCTAAACGGCTACTTTCTCACCTTAACATGTTTGAAATGTCGTAAAGTGATATATTTACAGAGTTTAGAGCTCGGGTAGGAGGCAGGCTAACACTACCCATACACTTCCAGTGTTTGAGCTAAGCTAATTACGGGCGATACGGCTCTATCTCCCTTGTTACTGCACGCACAGTGGAAAGGATGGTGTCTATCTGCTGGTCATGGACTCGGGAGTGAGGCAAGACATGAAAAAAAAAAAAGTTGGTGTATCCCTTTAATCATTTTATAAAAAGTAACGCAATAGTTAGGCTACTTTTCCTGGTAATTAGTTACTTAGGTAATTAGGTACTGAATCACAGACTACTACACCACTGCTCCTTCCTCCTTCCTCCTCCTCTCACCTCCTCTCCCTCTTCCTCTTCCTCCTCTCCTCTCTCCTCTTCCTCCTCCCCTTTTTCTCTCATCTCCTCCTCCTCCTTCCTCCTCTTCCCCCCTCCTCCTCCTCTCCTTCCTCTTTCTTTCATCTCCTCCTCCTCCCTCCTCTTCTTCCCCCCTCCTCCTCCCCCCCTCCTCCTCTCACCTCCTCTCCCTCCTCCTCTTTCTCTCGTCTCCTCCTCCTCCTCCTCTTTCTCTCATCTCCTCCTACTCTTCCTCATCCTCCTCTCCCTCCTCCTCCTCTTCCTCCTCTTTCTCTCATCCTCCTCCTCTCCTTTTTCTCCTCCTCTTTTTTCTCCCTCCTCCTCCTCCCTCCCCCCTCCTCCCCCTTCCTCTCTCCTCCTCCCTCCTCCCCCCCTCCCTCCTCCTCCCTCCCCCCTCCTTCCTCCTCCTCCTCCCCCTCCCTCTTCCCTCCTCCCTCCCTCCTCCCTCCTCCCCCCTGCCGGCCACATTCCCCGCTACCTTTCACCCCTGACAAACTCAGATCTGACGGCGACGCAGCGCGATCGAACCTCGGAACATCATGGTAAGAACCGTCCGCTGCTGCCTCGGACCCGGTTCGACCCCCGTGGGACCGGAGGGACCGGGGGGACCGGGTCCTGGTCCTGGCGGGTCCAGGTCCAGCTCCAGCCGGACTGTGGTGGCTGCTCTGCGGTAGCCTCGGTGGTAGCCTCGGTGGTAGCCTCGGTGGTAGCCTCGGCAGCAGCGGTAGCCTCGGTAGCCTGAGCTCCGCGGCAGCAGCGTGATGTTAGCAGCATGGCGGCCGCTCCGGAGGCTCCGCTGCTCGGCCTCAGTCTCACGGAGCCTCGGTGTCTGGTCCGGAGCTCAGACCTGGACCAGGACCCTCTCCCGGTTTTGGGTCTGGGTCTGGTTCTGGGTCTGATTCTGGGTCTATATGTGGTTCTGGTTGGTGTTCTAGCGGACTAGCTGGGCCTCCAGGCCGTGTGGCCCGAGGCGGCCATCTTACCCCGGCTGGCTAACCCGGGACAGACCGGGACAGACCGGGGAGCGGAGCCGGGATATACCGGACTAAACCCGGACTAGAACCGGACTAGACCCGGACCCAGCGGAACCACCGGGACCTGGACCTGGTCCTGGACCGGCTCGGTTCGGTTCGGCTGCTGGACTGAGCCGGGTCAGTTCAGTCAGACTGCAGAGTCACTGCTGCTGCATGGGGGGAGAGAAGGCCCAGAACCAGGACCAGACCAGGACCAGAACCAGGACCAGGACCAGTCCGGTACTGGTCCGGACCACTGGGACTGGTCTGACTGGGGGCTAGTTGACTGGTTTATGGGACTAGTTAACTGGTAAATGTGGCTGTTTACTCAATAGTGGGACTGTTACCTTGTTAATGGGACTAGTTACCTGGTGTATGGGACTGGTTACTGGTTTATAGGACTGTTAACTAGTTTATGGAACTGTTAACTCAATAGTGTGACCTTTAACTGGTTAATGGGACTAGTTAGTGTAACTATTAACTTGTTAGTGTGACTGTCAACTGGTTTTGGGACTGTTGACTGGTTAATGGGACCGGTTACTGGTTAGTGGTGAATCTGAGTGTTTATTGGGTTAGAGTTAGTAAATCATGTAGAAATATCAATAATATTATTGATTCAAAGAGTCAAAACAACAAATATTCTGTTTATTTTCTCTGGTTTGATGACCGTTGGTCAGTGAACTCATCATTCCAGTTAAAAACTAACCAGTAGTCTTTAAGATTGAATCAATAATTGATCCTGATCAACACCAGTGGATCAGCTGATCGTCACTTCTTTATTTAACTTTATTTTAAAAACAGTCTTATAATGTCCTGTGTCCTCAAACGTCTCATTCTGTCCAGATTCAGTTAATCATCATGTGAGACAAAGACGAAGACGATGATGAGTCCTCTGGAGACAAACAGCTGCTGATTGGTTGATTGATTGTCTGTTGATCAGTTAATCCATTCATTGACTGAATGTTGCAGCTGTGGACAGAGGTTCAACTCTGTGGTGGTGCGTTCACTGACTCCTCACCGTGGTGTGTTCACTGACTCCAATACATGACGGTGCATTTACTGACTCTATGCGATGGTGGTGCATTCAGACACCCCTCGTGTCCCTTATAAGGGTGATGCGTTCACTGACTCTTCTTAGTGGCACATTCAGACTCTCAGAGGTGGTGCATTCATGAACACTTAATATGGTCCGTTGACTTAGTACTGTCTGTGACGGTGCGTTCACTGCCTCTCTGTGGTGCGTTCACTGACTCTCTGTGGCGGTGCGTTCACTGACTCTCTGTGGTGCGTTCACTGCCTCTCTGTGGCGGTGCGTTCACTGCCTCCCTGTGGTGCGTTCACTGCCTCCCTGTGAGCAGCAGCAGCGTGTTTGTAGCAGAGGTTGGAGTTCAGCTGTGAGTCATCAGCTATTAAAAACCTGCTGACTCATGCTGCTGTTCCTGTCACACACGCTGTCGGCCAATCAGGGCGCAGCAGTCTGGAGCTGTCTGGGCCGGAGCATCAGAGCAACGTCACTTCTTTTTTGTGTTTTTATTAACGTTATTAAAAAAATTAAAAAAAAAAACTTAAAGGGATAGTTCACCCAAAATTGAAATTTCTACTACTCATGATCTCCTCCCCCTCATGTGGACTAAGGGCTGGGAGAAGTTTCAGAGTCCTCCGTGGCTTCTCTGAGTTACAGGGGGTCTCGGCGTAGCAGTGCATGTCCATATGACGGTTGTCAATGGATACCAACTGTCTTCGTAACAAAAAGACACACCAAAAAACATCCAAATACCTCCATGCTGCTCGTCTGTAATGTCCCTCTTGTATTGAAGCCCCAACATGAGAAATTGTTCCGAAAAAAATTAAATAAGACCTATATTTCAAGCTTGTTTGTAGCGGAAGCTCCCAGTGTCTCAGTTCACTGCTCTTCCGGTGTCAGTGCAAATCTCGCGCGATTTGCACTGACACCGGCGCAAATCGCCGGGGGACATTACATACGAGCACTATGGAGGTATTTGGATGTTTTTTGATGTGTCTTTTTGGACGAAGAAAAGTGAGCTCCGTTCTCAACTGTCATATGGACATGCAGTGCTGCACGGAGCCCCGCTGTAACTCAGAGAAGCCACGGAGGACTCTGAAAAGAGTAAAATTTGAATTTTGGGTAAACTATCCCTTAAGAAGTTTTTTCTCTCAGACTTCGAGAATGAAAAAAGTCTTCTTTTTTTTTTTTTTACGTATATTTTTTGGCTTTTTTTGACAGCACATAGTGAGATAGACAGGAAAGTGGGAGGCAGAGAGAGGGGGAATGACATGCAGGAAAGGTCTGCCCAACGCGGGATTCGAACCGGGGACGCCTGCGTTGAGGACTGTAGCCTCTACATGGGGCGGCCGCCTTAACCACTGCGCCACGCACCGCCCCAAAGTCATACTTTTATGAGAAACACACAATTTTCTCGTAATATTATGAGTTCATTCTCGAAGTCAGTGAAAGAAAAAAATCTCAATGTGGCCCTGATAGTGTGTCATAGAATAAGAACAGAGTAAGATAGAAATAGAATAAATAAAAGTATAATAATAACAGATCATTAACCCTGTGTGTGTGTGTGTGTGTGTGTGTGTGTGTGTGTGTGTGTGTGTGTGCAGGCGTCCGGCGTGACAGTGAACGATGAGGTGATCCGTGTGTTCAACGACATGAAGGTGAGGAAGTCGTCGGGCCAGGACGAGGTGAAGAAGAGGAAGAAGGCGGTGCTGTTCTGCCTGAGCGAGGACAGGAAGAAGATCATCGTGGAGGAGGGGAAGCAGATCCTGGTGGGCGACATCGGGGAGACGGTGGACGACCCCTACGCCTGCTTCGTCAAGCTCCTCCCCCTCAACGACTGTCGCTACGGCCTCTACGACGCCACCTACGAGACCAAGGAGTCCAAGAAGGAGGACCTCGTCTTCATCTTCTGGTACGTTGTTGATCCACCGACCGATCCATCAGGGATCAATGAACTGATCAATGTTGCACTGGGCAGATCTTTGGTCTTTGATCGGGGATTGATCCATACGGACTGACTCAGGTTTCATCCTAAGACTAAGACTTTAAGACTTTAGACATTTATTGTCCCTCTAAGGGAAATTCTTTTTCACATGACCATTTACATTTTGTTTTGTTTCACCAGACACATACAAATGCACACAAATTAAAACACATTGCCACACATTTTTACACTCAGTGGCCAGGTGATCTGGTTATCTGGCCTAGCCTCTTCCTCCCTCTTCTCCTCTTCTTCCTCTCCTCCTCTTCCCACTCCTCCTCATTCCTCCTCTTTCTCCTCCTCTTCCCACTCTTCCTCCCTCCTTTCCTCCTGTCTCCTCTTCCTCCCTTTTCTCCTCTTCCTCTCCTCCCTCCTCTTCCTCCCTTTTCTCCTCTCCTCCTGTCTCTTCTTCCTCTCCTCCTCTTCCCACTCTTCCTCCCTCCTCTTCCTCTCCTCCTCCTCCTCTTCTTCCTCTCCTCCTCTTCCCACTTCTCCTCATTCCTTCTCTTTCTCCTCCTCTTCCCACTCTTCCTCCCTCCTCTCCTCCTCCTCTTCCTCCCTTTTCTCCTCTTTCTCTCCTCCTCCTCTTTCTCCTCCTCTTCCCACTCTTCCTCCCTCCTCTCCTCCTCCTCTTCTTCCTCTCTTCCTCTCCTCCTCCTCCTCATTCCTCCTCTTCCTCCCTTTTCTCCTCTTTCTCTCCTCCTCCTCCTCCTCTTCCCACTCTTCCTCCCTCCTCTTCTTCCTCCTCTTCTCCTTTCTCCTCCTCTTCCCACTCTTCCTCCCTCATCTTCCTCCCTTTTCTCCTCTTTCTCTCCTCCTCTTCCCACTCCTCCTCTTTTCTCCTCTTTCTCTCCTCCTCCTTCTCCTCTCCCCACTCCTCCTCATTCCTCCTCTTCCTCTGATCCTCTCATCCTCCTCTTCCTCCCTCTTCTTCCTCCTCTCCCTCCCTCTTCTCTTCTTCCTCCCCTTTTCTCCTCCTCCTCCTTATCCTCTTCTTCCTCCTCTCCCTCCCTCTTCTCTTCTTCCTCCCTCTTCTCCTCCTCTTCCTCTTCTTCCTCCTCCTCCTCCTCCTCCTCCTCCTCCTCCTCCTCCTCCTCCTGAAGCTCAGGGAGCCAGTGAACCAGTCTCCTCAATTCAGTTCAATTCAAAACAACTTTATTAATCCCACAGGGGGCAAGTCATGTTGAGCAGCAGGTGTTGTGACTCAGTGTGTTTCCATGGACTTGAGTATCCTGGTAATGATCAATATTCCTCTAATGATCAATATCCAGGTTCTGGTCATGTCCTGTGTGCTGGTACCCGCGGGGTCTTAAAAACTTGAAAACGTTTTAATTTGATATCCATAAATGAAGGCCTTGAAAAGGTCTTAGATTTAGTTTACAAGTCTTAAATTTCGTTCTCAAAGGTCTTATTTTTTAAATCTTATCTGCATGATACATCACAACAACATAACTGTATACTAAGTAAACTAAAAAGTTTCAACTAGGAGGTTGAAAAATCCGAGTTTTCTAGAATGCAGCATTACTTTGGAGTGTGTGCAGTCGCCACTGACCCACTGAAGTGCCCAATATGACTGGGTTCAGTCATTTGAACACATTAGCGCAATTTAGCGCATCACCGTTTATCACCGTTGCAACACGACCCGTCCATGTGCCCTGTTTGTGTGTGTAAGTGCATACACACGCACACACTGTGTTGTTTTTTTTGGGGTTTTTTTTTTGTAATTAACTTTTTTTTGAAGATTAACAATCAAATAATACAGACAGGGAGAGATCCATTCATTCAATCAGGGGGCCAACACGGCCAGAAATTACCAGGAAATTAAATTATTCTTTTCTTTTTTTTTCAAAAAAACAAAAACAAGAACAAACAAATCAAAACAAAACAAACACAACCACATACCACCACACTGACACCTCTCGACAGACAAGCACATGATCAAATCAACGACAACACTGCATCACACTGTTGTTTTTTTAAAAAGTTATTGTTACTTGTCCCCGTGTTATCCTGTCATGTTCTGACAGATTTATTTTTTTTTGCATTGTTTCATTCATGCATACACGTGTGTGTTCTCACCGTTCCCCTGTGTTGTGCTGTCCTCAGGGCTCCAGAGGGCGCTCCACTGAAGAGTAAGATGATCTACGCCAGTTCTAAAGACGCCATCAAAAAGAAGTTTACAGGTGAGTCATGTGATGTCGTCTCATTGGTTAGAGATTATTGATTCTAAATGAAGACGGTTCGAGACGTTCCTCCACATGCACCAACGTTTTCCCCTTTTTTTCGGCCACACCGGCGTGAACAGAAATCAGACACAAAGAAACCAACACGTCGCAACAAATTTCTCTCTGTTGTTTTTAGATTTAAAGGCCCACGCTGTGCACTTTTCTCTGGGTTTATTTCCCTAACAAGATGTATCATGGTTTCTACTGCTCCTTTCTGTTGCCTCTTTCTGGAGCTCTAGCAGGCACAGGTCATTTGGCCAATCAGAAGAGAGAATGAGAACCTCTCCTCTGATTGGCTCACTGTTTTTGAGTGGCATGTGGTCAGGCCAATCACAGGCAAGTAACTGAAGCCTAAGCTGCATTCATACAAATTGAAAGAAAACAACTGGTCACGATGGGCGGAGTTACCTTGTGTGTGACATCACAGAAAGGAGGAAGTGCTATCTGCTCATCTTAAAGAGACAGTTCCTACAAATGGCCGGTGTGTGTTTCTCCGTTTATGACCAGTTTGATGCATGGGGCAGTATATACGTCTATCTATATACATCTATATCATCTATATACGTGGCCCAGAGACCTCCCCAAGCACCAAAAAATAACAAAAATCAAATTTTTCATGCCATGGGGCCTTTAAATTAAATGTAACGTAGACAGTTCAGTTCATTATATAAAACATGAAGTTATTGATGTAAATGTGGAGGTTTGTGTCCAGAGCCCCGAGGCAGCGCTGCTCTTCTGTCCAGTTTTACAGCTGAAGCTTCACTTTTCATTCACACTAACTAATCAATGAGATCATAAGTTACTGAGCTTGTTTTCTCCCCCGGGACGAGGACGCAGGTTCGATCCCCTCAGGAGAACGCTGCTGCCTCTGAGACGACCCGCTGCTCCCAAAACGTCAGAGCAAATGAACAAACAGGCGTCATGTGGATACACTGAGCACATGTTGGGATGTAAACGGTTACTGTCTCCATGGAAACATATTAAAACGTAATAAAGTGACGTATAAACAGAATTAAAACAGATTTTACCGCCGTCGTTAGAGCCAGTCTCAGTCAGGACAGAAACGACCGGTACAGAAGCGTCTGGAACCAGCGTGTCATTCCCCCTCACTCTGCCTCCCCATTTCCTGTTCTACCTAATAAAGGCACAAACAGCCAAAAAATACACTTTAAAGGGATAGTTCAAATTTTTTCGTGTCTTGCCTCACTCCCGAGTCCATGACCAGCAGATAGACACCATCCTTTCAACTGTGCGTGCAGTAACAAGGGAGATAGAGCCGTATCGCCGCAATTAGCTTAGCTCAAACACTGGAAGTGTATGGGTAGTGTTAGCCTGCCTCCTACCCGAGCTGAAATCAGCAGTCAGAAGCTGATTTCATTTTAGCTCTAAACTCTGTAAATAAATAACTTTATCCACATTTCAAACATGTTTAGGTGAGAAAGTAGCCGTTTAGATCAGCAGTGTGTCGTTAATTTGTCTAAATACCAGCTGTTTACAATTTTGTTTGGACGAATTCGGCGCTACTCAAGCTAGCCGTTGTGACCAACGCACTTCCGGTTACTTTCACAAAATAAAACACCTGTTGCCCTTTACATACAGAAAACCATGACGATAGAATTTGTGCTTTTACTTTGAAACAGGAAGCTAACCTACCCTCGATGTAGCTAGCTTGAACCAAAATAAAGCGTCTTTGCTTGAACCCTCCGTTTTGACCGATCTCGTCCCGTTAGCGGCATTTGAGCGCTCAAGATGCCTTACCGGAGAGTTTTGTCAGCTCTGAGACAAAGATCGGCCCGCCGGTTTCCGTTTAGAGTTGCTGAAGAGTTTCTCTGATGACTTTAGGTGGAGGCAGGCTAACACTACCCATACACTTCCAGTGTTTGAGCTAAGCTAATTAGTGACTTTAGGTGGAGGCAGGCTAACACTACCCATACACTTCCAGTGTTTGAGCTAAGCTAATTAGTGACTTTAGGTGGAGGCAGGCTAACACTACCCATACACTTCCAGTGTTTGAGCTAAGCTAATTAGCAACTTTAGGTGGAGGCAGGCTAACACTACCCATACACTTCCAGCATTTGAGCTAAGCTAATTACGGGCGATACGGCTCTATCCCCATGGTTACTGCACGCACAGTGGAAAGGATGGTGTCTATCTGCTGGTCATGGACTCAGGAGTGAGGCAAGATACGAAAAAAAAATGTTGGTGTATCCCTTCAACTTACAATTTTTAGTTTACATTTTAATCATGTTTTGAAGTTAAAGTTGAGCATATTAATTACATTTGTGATAACCTTGGATGGGACAATTGAACCCACAGTACAGATGGATTAACATTATTTATTAACATTGTTTAACATTATGGATTAACATTGTTTAACGTTGTGTGTCTCGTCAGGTATCAAACACGAGTGGCAGGTGAACGGGCTGGACGACATCCAGGACCGCACCACACTGGCCGAGAAGCTGGGCGGCAACGTGGTGGTTTCCCTGGAGGGCAAACCGGTGTAATGTCGCCACGGCGCCGAGCCGAGCCGAGCCGAGCGGAGCCAAGCCAACCGCCGTGCCATCCGGACCGAAGCCCCCCCCCCCGCCCCCCTGCCCCACCCCCCGTCACCCCAACACGCCACCGCTTCCCCCCGCAGCTCGCTCTGTCTGTCCCACGTCCTGAAGGAGTTAGCGTCTTTAGGCCTCGTTGTCTTTTTATTCTTTTTTTTGCTTTTTTTTTTTGTTTCTTTCCCCCAACACGAAGGAGATCTCATTAACATAACGATATGCAAACCCCGCCCAGTCTGTTGCCACATGACTTCTGTTCAGCTGGCAGAAAACAAACGAACCGACCGACCGACCGACCGACCGACCGACCGACCGAGCCCACAGGACGGTTGTTTCTCTCACCAGAGTTTTGCCAAAAAAGTCGATGTGAAGGAAGCAGCCGCGTGTCGCCGCGGAGCTCCGCCCCCCACAGCGAAGCTCCGCCTCCCGCAGCACACGGGTTTTTTTTTACATATGACTTTATTTATTATTGTAAAAAAGTGTTGTTTCTTCTCCGGTATGTTCAACCCACCCAGGCAGACTCATTGTTCGACTATGCATTGAGAAGAGAAGAGAAGACGTTTATTTAGCCAGCAGCACTTTGTGTTGAAACACTACAGGTTCGAGTCCCTCCCTGCGTTCCGTTCCCGTCACGTCACGTCACGCGCGCTAACGTTCGTTTACCTCAGTTTCATTCCTGTCGGACTCACCGTCATTCTGTTTGGTCGTCGCCTTACTTTCAGTCTGAATGTAACCGTCACACCAGAGTTAGTTAGACTGCACTTTTATTTTGTAAAGAAACAGAAACACTACAGGAAGCAGATCTGAACCCAGCAGTGAGAGACGACCGCACCACAACAACAACAACTACAACTACAACAAAACAAAACAACGACGACAACAACGACAACACGACATCTGGAGCCTTAAAGTGGAACGTTGTTTCTGAGATCACAGGAAGCCACTTTGCAATAAAAGCCTGTGGCAGATCAACGCCTCCCGCCTCGTCTCTGCTTCCACCAATCACAGAGCACGGTTCAACCAACCAATCACAGAGCAGCTCCTGTTCTGCTTCCTGTCTGGACGGCTCCTCTGGTCTTACATGGGTTTTATTAGAGCTCTGTAAAAGAGAGTAATGACAGCATTGGTCCAATGGAAGCGCCTCCTGGTGGAGGAATATGGGTTTTGCAAAAGAATTGTTGGTGAATGAGCAAGTGTGGTGTTTTCAATAATTTAAAGCAGAAGTAAGCGATCCGGTGGTTTTGGGTAATGCTGCGTTCCAGGCAGGCTTTTGAAACCGTAAATTACAGCTTCAAGTCACAACTTACGACTTTGTAGCGTTCCAGGCAACCCACTCGTGTTTCTCCGACCTGGTATACCTGTGAAAGTCACTATAACGGCCACTCGTAACTTCTGACCCGTGAACTCGTACCAGATCAAACTGGTACCACTTCACAGGTCGGAAAAACACGAGTTACGGGTTGCCTTGAACGCACCATAACGTCTTGTCAGCAGATGGAGTTAGCAGCCCCCGCCCTCGTCATGGATCTATTGGTCCTCGCCCCTACGTCACCACATTCAGGCGCATCCCTTGGCTGCACACACAGAGAGGACTGCCCCTTTATGCCGTTCTCTCTCCTCATTGGATAAAGGTTGTAGGATACAAGGAAAGTTTTCTCCTGGGCTCAGAGCAGAGCAGAGTGACTGACAGACCCGTGTTTCAGACCAAACACTCTATAGAAGTGATTGCTGTCGGAAGATACAACTATTTAAGACTTAGATTAACACAAACATTCACCTTACTTCTGCTTTAAGGACATTTCTAGATCACCCACGTTAATAGCATCATTGAGGACCCTTTACAGATAAACATTAACACATAGGCGAGTAAAAAAAAAACTAAAAAAACTGTTGTCTACATTAATGTTTCAATCTACATTTTATAATAAATAAATTCTAAGTATAATCTGATATGACCAAGACACCTAAAAACAAAAACACGGCCGTTTTCATCAATTTACCAGCAAGTGGGCAACACACATACATTGGAGTGAATGGGTTTTCTGGGCGCTTTTGCAATACCCATATCCTGCCACTAGGAGCGCAAAACCCTTAAACCCTTAAACCCTTAAACCCTTAAACCCTTAAACCCTTAAACCCTTACCACGGAGTCAATGGAGGTGTCTTTACTCTCTTTTCCAGTGCTCTAGGTTTTATGCTGAAACCGTGGGCCTCATTTATCAACCTTGCATATACGCACAGATGTGTGTGTAATGAGTGCGTAAGAACATTTCCCACGCAAAGTATGGAATTTATCAACTTGTACTTGTGCTTAGGAACGTGTGTGTAGTGGCAAACGTAGATTTTAATTCCAAAACCACTCGATTTATTAGCAGTAGGCTGGTACAGCTGGCTCGACTCGTATGTTACCGTCTTGTGTTCCTTAACTACTCACAAACCAGCGGAGAGTCAGGTCGTAGTTTCGTTGTTTTATTTCTCGTTGCAGAATCCAGGTATTTCCATTAAAACACACCATTCCAAGCTTCTCTTGGTTTTCACAACGGTCCACAACATCTTAACGTAACGGTAACATCTGAAAGTGACGGTCAAAAAACCTTTTTTCCCTGTAGCTACCTATTACCACTCTGCTAATCCACGTCTTGTACTTTGCACAAGTTCTTCAAAACAAAACAATGCGCATGTGCAGCGCCTAACGCAGTACGCATGAGCAGCGCCTACTTCAGGTGCTGTGGTAAATTTGACATCTATGCAATAAAAGGCAATAACGTCATAACACAACCAAAACCAATATAAAACACGCTGTAATCTACAGTAAAACTCTCAACTTTCTTTAACATAATATTGACTCCTACAGTGTGTAAATTGAAGCACAACTCTGACCATGTTTAGCTTACACACAAAATCTAGTGGTGGAACAGTGAAACTACAAACAGAACCCAGTGGAGGAGTCACAGTTTTTTTTTTAAATTCTCAATTAGTAATTTAGCAGACATTTTGAATGATTGGTGTGACGAGCTATAAAAGTATGCAGGTAGATTTGAGTCGTTATTATTCAATCAAAAACAAAAGGTTGCTTCAATCAAAAAATATATTTTCAAAAAAAAAACTTTTTTTCTTTGAAGAGTTTTTTGATTGAAGTGAAGGTTTTTTTTATTGAAACTATATTTTTTGATTGAAGAATAAAGACACTAATCTACCTTCATATAAAAGACAGCTTTTTTATTTCTCAGTGATCTTTCCTCTGACCCAACAGAATTAACAGCAGTTGTTACTTTCTCCTACGCAGCATTTTTTCTTTTGTTGGTCACACCTGCAGCATTTAGTGTCCAAACTGTATTTTTTGGTTTGATTCAACTTCTCCTACAAGTACCTCAATCTCTGTATCAGAGAAATTCCTCTTCTCCGCCCTCTTGGCCATGATTTTGCTGTGGGGGAAAAAAATCCATTCATGCATTATTAAAGGGATTGTTGCTACCATATATGGTCAATTGGAGGCGTTTCTGAATGCAAACGACCCAAACCATGGTAGTTAGGAACAGGTGGAGGATTTAGGTCTAACAGAAGGAATCTGAAGGTTTTCAGTTTAGTGTCTCCTGTTTTGCGGTAGTTGTGTCTGTCCCCACATCGCCACGGCAGCGATGAATGGGAGCAGATTGAAGTTCTGCTGCTTAGGCTGTTTCCATCCCTCAAAGCCACAGACAGCGTCAGATGGAGACTCAAACATGCAGCCAGAAGTTTATTTACTTCAACAAGCCGACATGTTTGTAAAACTAGATCTAATTCAAAGTCTGGCGGAGTCGAGACCCAAGTTGACGCTCGGTGTGTTCAGGTGCAGTGGGAAGCTCCCGTTTGTGTCAGAAACACAGGAATATCAACTCTGGACTTGCTTCAAGTAAATAAACTTCTGGCTGCATGTTTGAGTCTCCATCTGACGCTGTCTGTGGCTTTGAGGGATGGAAACAGCCTAAGCAGCAGAACTTCAATCCGCTCCCATTCATCGCTGCCGTGGCGATGTGGGGACAGACACAACTACCGCAAAACAGGAGACATTAAACTGAAAACCTTCAGATTCCTAGCCTATAAATCTATCTGCCCCCTAGCAGCATTAATCTATTTGCTCCGTAGGTGGGTCTAGAAACGAGCCATAGGAACTTTTTGAGTCTGGAACACCGTTTGTGTTGACCAATCACAGCGCTCTATCTGTTTAGAGAGTCGTTGGGCGGCTTAACGCCATGACGACATACATTTTAATTGGCTTGACAGGCTAACGTCATCCTGCTCTTTGCTCTGATTGGTCGTAGTGCTACCCTATTGGTGCAGAGGCAGTTTGAAAGACAGCCTTCATCCCGCCCCCTGGATTGAGCCGAGGTCTACCGCTCGTTGACACACTAGACATGTTCATGATGTAGTCTGGTGCGTCAGGCTACAACACAGGAGCAACTAAACTGAAAATCTTCAGATTCCTTCTTTTAGACCTGAAACGTTAGGAACATACAGCCCTAAGGTGAATTTGCCCGGTCTGATAATAATCATTCTGCTTCGGCATTCGGGTCCATTTTTATCTCAACTAGCCGGAGCTTTAGTGAGTCCAGGTTGAGGAGAGGAAGCCTGTGGAAGCTGAACTTCATCCAGCTGCTCATTTTGTTCTGACAAGTCAGAAACACGCAGAAACCAACCGTAGCATTAGCGGTAGCAACAAGCTCAGAGATGACATCATCCAGGTCAGAGGTCAGTAGGTCAACCTACAGACCCCGGATGTTGATAACAGCTAACCCCGGACTCAGAGGGGAATAGCACTAGCCTATCAGAACTAAATCTTGGTGAAATGAAGGAGTTTCTCTGCAGATAATGTGTTATTTAGAGGCTGCATTCTGCTGCCCTGTAGACTCCATTATACGGATATACGCGCCTCTCGGCTGGAGCTCATTTCATCACAACCACTTGGAATGACACCAAAGTTATCTGGGGGAGGAAATGATCGGATTTTAGGATAGAAATAAGGTCCAGGTTGTAAAAAACGGTAAATTATCCTTTGAGTAAAGTTACTTGAAGCAAGTCCAGAGTTGATATTCCTGTGTTTATGACACAAACGGGAGCTTCCCACTGCACCTGAACACACCGAGCGTCAACTTGGGTCTCGACTCCGCCAGACTTTGAATTAGATCTAGTTTTACAAACATGTCGGCTTGTTGAAGTAAATAAACTTCTGGTGCATGTTTGAGTCTCCATCTGACGCTGTCTGTGGCACCAAAGTTATCTGGGGGAGGAAATGATCGCATTTTATGATAGAAATAAGGTCCAGGTTGTAAAAAAAAAACGGTAATTGTCCTTTAACGGTCTGCTGGACCTCAGGTTCAACTGGTTCTGGACTGTCAGACGGGTCCAGAACCAATCGGTCCGGTTCAGTTCAGTACTCAGTCTCAGTCCAGACCTCCTGAGTCCAGCAGCTCCAGGACTCGGTGGAAACTGAATTCCTGCCCATAAAAGGTGAGAAGCTGTGACAGCGTCCAGGGAGTCCAGAGTGAGTCGGACCGGGACCAGGACCAGGTCCAGGACCGGTACCAGGACCAGGACCAGGACCAGGTCTGAGTCCGGGTCAGGTTGAGCAGCTGCTGGTTCCACTGCGTTAACGTAGAACGAGTAGAAACAGACATGAAGCTGCTGATGGAACCTGATCTGATGCTATTTCTGGAGCAGCTCAGAAAGGACACAACTACACACAGACACACTGCAGACACACAACTACACAACAGACACAACTACAGGCTGCAGCTACACAACTACACAGCAGACACACAACTACAGGCTGCAGCTACACAACAGACACACAGTTGCACAACATACAATATGTTGACAAGTTAACCAACATTTACACAATACACTATACTCAAAAAGTTAGAGATGTTTGGCTTTTGGATTAAATGTCAGAATGCACCTTTAATGCACTATAACCTTTAACTTATGAACTTATTAATTGAACCTTCTCTAAACATTTGAATGAATGAATGTATACACAACAGGAACACAACTAGACTCAGAAACTTCAGCAGTTTACTGGGGCTTTTATTTTGAAGGGCCACAGACATTGAGTTGAACGACAGAAACTTCCTGTTTCATCAGAACATCTGGAGAAGTTTGACTGATTATTGGTTATTGATCCACTTCCTGTCTGAGAGCAACATGGAGGACGTGGAGGAGAAGAACAAACTGTCTGAGTCCAACTCATCTTCACACACACACTCTAAGTTGTTTTATTGTGAAATTCCCTCAAACAGGAAGTTCTGCTGAGCTGCAGCTGTGACTGAGATGAGGAGAGGACTTGATGAGGCTCTACGGGCCAAAACCAAAACGTTTTGAGGTTATCCCATGATTTTATTCTTGACTCTAAACAATAATTAACCAATGAAAACTGTTCATGGACGGACAACAAGCCGGTCGTTATGGTGTCAAGCATAGGAACATTAAATGCAAACAGTTTCTCTTTGTCTCTAAATACTCTGAATGTTCTATGAAATAACATCTCAGGAAGAATATATATGATGATGAAATCACACAAGTGAATAGTGGAGTTGATAAAAAGGAATGAAAATCCTATAACTGACATTTCTAAGCACATAGAAGCATCAAAAAGTAGTACGTTTGAGAACAATATAGTCCTGTTGTCCACTGATTAAATTAAATTAAAATTCAGTTTTCTTTTCTTTTTTTTCACCACTTAAACACTTAATTTATGTAAAAACTGAATTGAATCAAAACAACATTTTCCTCATGTGTATGATCGCCTTACACAGGAGAACGTCGCCACCTGCTGGAGAACTCCTGGTATTACACCTGTGGACAGGTTACTGTGCTGCATTCAAGGTCCAGTTCAGTTAAAGGGACAGTCCAACATTTAGTCATATCCTCCTCTCACCATAACCACTATAGTCACAGCAGCAGGTTCATCACCTTTAATTATCGGTGCATGTTGTTTTGAGATGGGCGGGGCAGAGACGTGAGCTGCTCAGTGAACGGTACCGGTCCCCTGTCCCTCATCAAACTCATCAAATACACAATCCAACAACTCCACAACGCTCTGGTGGACAAGTTGTGAGCTGCCAGAGGTGTGGACTTGGACTAGAGACTTGAGACTTGACTTGGACTCGAGTCCCGATTTTGATGACTTAAGACTTGCTTGATCAAATCAAAAAAAGACTTGGACTCGCTTGGGACTTGATGCCAAAGACTTGAGACTCTACTTGGACTTGAGAGCAAAGACTTGAGACTCTACTTGGACTTAACCCTCTTGACTTGAGTCAAGTCACAAGCAGCTAGCACAAATATTAAAATCTATTTAAAAAAGTGTCACATCAATGTTATACTGCAGCAGCCAGCCAGAGACATTCCTATAGAACCCAGTCCTGTTATCAGTCTTGGCTGTATAATTAATGCCAACACACTAATGCCTACCACACATAAAAATAATCTGGCTGATTTTGCCCCGATTTTCCCCCTTCCGACCAAAGACAAAAATCGCCCGATTATCTTGGCTCTTAAGAGTATTTTATGAGATTCTCCTGTGGTGTGTTGTGTTTTAAGATTTAAATTATCTGAACAATCGGCTCGTAAAACGGTCGGCGGCGACAATCGTAAATATTAAAGCAGATATCAGCTTCACGGCCGTTTCGGCTAATGCTGCGTTCAAGGCAGGCTTTTGAAACCGTAAGTTACAGCTTCAAGTCACAACTACGACTTGGTAGCGTTCCAGGTAACCCGTAGCTCGTGTTTTTACCATCCTGTTGTCTGTGAAAGTTCCCTATAACGGCCACTCGTAACTTCCGACCCGTGAACTCGTACCAGATCGAACTGGTATGACTTCACAGGAAGGAAAAACACAAAGTACGAGTTTCTTTGAACGCACCATGAGTTAGCAGCCCCCGCCCTTGTCAGGCATCAATTGGTCCTCGTGCTACATCACCACATTCACGCGCATCCCTTGGCTGCACACACAGCCCTTCATGCCGTTCTCTCTCCTCATTGGATAACACTTGTATCCCACAAGGAAAATTTTCTCCTCGGGTTACAGCAGAGCAGAGTGACGGAGAGACTCGTGTTTAGGCTGAAATACTTCATGTAAGTGATTGCTGACGGAAAATAGGACTATTTAGGACTTATATTAACTAAAACATTCCACTGATATCTGCTTTAAACATGTTCAGTATTTACGATTGTTGGTCCCAACAATCGTGACCGTTTGGATCAAAAATCGGCTTGTGTGTGTGGGGGAAGCCGACCATCTCGAGTCACCGGCTCTGCTTCTTTATGTAACCAATAAAGAAGCGAGCTGACTGCAGCACACGTAGCATAACAAACCAGTGTGGCTAACGGCTCCATGGCATGGATCTATATAATACATCCATGCACCATGGCTACCATCAACAGACTACGTCAGATCACGTTTGATCACAAGATTTCTGACGTGTTACTGTACGTCAATTTTAAATAGCTTTATTGGCATGAGAAGGCAGCGCTTATATTGACAAAGCATATCACAATAGAATATTAATAGAAATAAACAGATGAATAAGTGGCAGAACATTAACAATAAAATATAAACAACTTAACAATTGAGGCGTGGTCATGATCTTTACTTATCATTAATTATAATCGATTTGTTTGGGACTCGAAACAAAAATCTTAGGACTTGGTTGGGACTTGAAAAAAAATCTTAGGACTTGGTTGGGACTTGAAAAAAAATCTTAGGACTTGGTTGGGACTCGAAACAAAAATCTTAGGACTTGGACTTGACTTGGGACTTGAGAGCAAAGACTTGAGACTCTACTCGAGACTTGAGAGCAAAGACTTGAGACTCTACTTGGACTTGCAACATAGGGACTTTCTCCCACCTCTGTGAGCTGCACATTCACCACGCTATGAGATAATAACACAACGTTACCACACAGAGTTGTTTTAGAGGGAAATTCATGCAAAACCGCTGATGCACGTTGCCTTCAGGGACAGTTTTTCATCAACAGTCTCTGTATTTCCCTCTAAAACAACTCTGTGTGGTAACGTTGTGTTATTATCTCATAGCGTGGTGAATGTGCAGCTCACAACTTGTCCACCAGAGCGTTGTGGAGTTGTTGGATTGTGTATTTGATGAGTTTGATGAGGGAAACCAAGAAATCCCATAATGAGCCTCCGTAGCCTCCTCCTCCTCCTCTCTCCTCCCTCCACTAGAGAGTGAAAAGTGAAACGTCGCCTCGTCTCGTATCAAAAAAACATTTTTCCGCGCAAATTGTTTAAGAAGAGTGCACGGCGGAGAGAGAGCGCGGCAAGGATGAAGAAGGGAAGAAATGGAGATGGAGGAGAAGAAGAGGAGGAAGGAAAGAATGAAAAGAGGAAAGAAGGAAGCTCACATCTCTGCCCTGTCGATCTCAAAACAACATGCACCGATAATTAAAGGCGATGATGAACCTACTGCTGTGACTATGGGGTTATGGTGAGAGGAGGATCTGACAAAATGTTGAACTATCCCCTTAAAACCCAGAGGTTATATTAAAGTGATACGCCAACATTTTTGTTGTTTCCGTGTCTTGCCTCGAGTCCATGACCAGCAGATAGACACCATCCTTTCCACTGTGCGTGCAGTAACCATGGAGATAGAGCCGTATCGCCGTAATTAGCTTAGCTCAAACACTGAAGTGTATAGGTAGTGTTAGCCTTCCTCCACCTAAAGTCTCTAATTAGCTTAGCTCAAACACTGGAAGTGTATAGGTAGTGTTAGCCTTCCTCCACCTAAAGTCTCTAATTAGCTTAGCTCAAACACTGAAGTGTATAGGTAGTGTTAGCCTGCCTCCACCTAAAGTCTCTAATTAGCTTAGCTCAAACACTGAAGTGTATAGGTAGTGTTAGCCTTCCTCCACCTAAAGTCTCTAATTAGCTTAGCTCAAACACTGGAAGTGTATGGGTAGTGTTAGCCTGCCTCCACCTAAAGTCTCTAATTAGCTTAGCTCAAACACTGGAAGTGTATGGGTAGTGTTAGCCTGCCTCCACCTGACCTCATCAGAGAAACTCTTCAGCAACTCTAAACGGAAACCGGCGGCCGATCTTCGTCTCAGAGCTGACAAAACTCTCCGGTAAGGCATCTTGAGCGGTCAAATGCCGCTAACGGGACGAGATCGGTCAAAACGGAGGGTTCAAGCAAAGACGCTTTATTTTGGTTCAAGCTAGCTACATCGAGGGTAGGTTAGCTTCCTGTTTCAAAGTAAAAGCACAAATTCTATCGTCATGGTTTTCTGTATGTAAAGGGCAACGGGTGTTTTATTTTGTGAAAGTAACCGGAAGTGCGTTGGTCACAACGGCTAGCTTGAGTAGCGCCAAATTCGTCCCAACAAAATTGTAAACAGCTGGTATTTAGACAAATTAACGACACACTGCTGATCTAAACGGCTACTTTCTCACCTAAACATGTTTGAAATGTGGATAAAGTGATATATTTACAGAGTTTAGAGCTAAAATGAAATCAGCTTCTGGCTGCTGATTTCAGCTCGGGTAGGAGGCAGGCTAACACTACCCATACACTTCCAGTGTTTGAGCTAAGCTAATTAGCTACTTTAGGTGGAGGCAGGCTAACACTACCTATACACTTCCAGTGTTTGAGCTAAGCTAATTAGTGACTTTAGGTGGAGGCAGGCTAACACTACCCATACACTTCCAGTGTTTGAGCTAAGCTAATTAGTGACTTTAGGTGGAGGCAGGCTAACACTACCTGTACACTTCCAGCGTTTGAGCTAAGCTAATTACGGCGATACGGCTCTATCTCCATGGTTACTGCAGTGCACGCAGTCGAAAGGATGATGTCTATCTGCTGGTCATGGACCCCTTTAACAAAATAAACTGCGTACCAGAGGAGTAGTGTGTCTGTTGTGTGTTGGTGTGTAACACTAGAGGTGAATAACAACAGGTGAGTCGTGCGGTGGTTTGGACCATTGAGAAAAGCACTTTATTAAAGCAAAACATCTTTTAACAGCAGGAAGCAGAAGCAACACACACCGACACGGTCCCAGTTTCACCCTCACACTTCGCTCTTTTTTTCTAGAAGCTCTGAAGTCCAGGTTCATATTATTGCATCATCATCGTCGTCGTCTCGGAGACGTCAAGGCCACGCCCCCTCCTCTCACCCCCTCTCCCCCCTCCCCCCTTCCTGAAAACATCTGGAATAAAACATCAACCGGTTCACGTTCAGGACCGAGAAACAAAACAGAAAAAAACTCATAAACTCTGATTTTTATGTACAATTGTAAACACAAACAAGGTGCAGAGAAGCCCCGCCCCCTCAGAGCAGCAGCCAATCAGAGCAGCTGAACGCAACGACCTCGTCACCGTCTTCAGCTCACCAACTGACCACGATCTGTGATGTCACGAGCCAAGAGGAGGAGGAGGGGGAGGAGTCTTGTCCGAGGCTCCGCCCCCTCCGGCCTCTGGCCCCGCCCACATTTAAAGCTGCAGTCTGCGTCGTCGTCGTGGTCGCTCAGCTCAGTCGTCGTCATGGCTGCGCCTGTAGATCGGCACGTTGATGCTGTGGAACGCCGGCACCCAGCGGTTGTCGTGGAGACCGACGTTGCAGCCGGGCGTGTCCCTGCTGGCGCCGTGGCAACACATCCAGTAGCCGGGGCCGTAGGGCAGCGCCTGGCAGAACGGCTTGTGGTGCCAGCGGCACAGCGACACGTCGCCGCGGCCGTAGCGCCGCTTGCACTGCTTGCAGGGGTCGTCGCGGTAACGGGGGTCGGACACCCAGAGCGAGTCGGCGGGCCGCACGCCGTAGTCCTCGATGACGCAGCGGAAGTAGCGGCAGCTGCACTTGAGCGCGGCGAGGCTCCGCGTGGGCAGGAGGCGCAGCACGGCGAGGAGGAGGTGCAGCGGCAGCAGAGAGAGGAAGGGGCGGGGCTCCAAGAGCTGCTGCAGCCGCCGCCGCCGCCACAGGAAGTCAGCCGACGCCGACGCCGACGCCGACGGCGAAGCTGATGCAGACGGACGGCGCGACACCGACACTGAAACAACCGCTGCCAACGCCGCATCCGCCGCCGCCTCGGGACTCTTACCGCTCCTCCTCTTCTCTGATTGGCCGTCCAGCAGGTCGGGGGCGGGGCTAACGGGCAGCGAGGGGGCGGGGCTAACGGGCAGCGAGGGGGCGGGGCGCAGGTGGAGCGTCGTTCTGTGGCGAAGGGGGCGGAGCTCCGACAGGAACAACAGGCCGGGGACAGGCTCCGCCTCCTCGCGCTGAGGGGGCGTTGCCACGACAACGACCTCGACCTCATCGCCCGAGGACGAGGACGATTCTAAGCAGCTGATTGGCTCCCGGCCCGGACTCTCAAACGCCTCAGACGTCACTGACGATGTCACAGGTGATGAAGTCACTGGTGATGATGTCACCGGTGATGTCAGTGCGGCGCTGCAGTCGGTTGCCGTGGCGGCGGCGAGCAGCACGCGTCCGACCGACCGCCTCAGGCTGCTGCTCCGGGACAGAGGGTTCGGCGTTAACCCGTCGGGCCGCCGCCGTAGCCCCGCCCCCTCGCTGCCCGTTAGCCCCGCCCCCTCCAGCCGCGCCACCATGTCCGACACGCGGACGCCGTCGGGCTCGTGGAGAGCGAGCGACGGTTTACAGTCCAGCTGCTGCTCGCTCGCCCGCTGCTCCAGGAACGCCACCATCTCCACCACCGACACCGACTGCTCCGACTCCGACGACTCAGACTCCTCTGCCGCCACCGGCGCCGCGGCAACAACCGGCGCCGCCACGGCAACCGCCACCGGCCGGGGGGCGGAGTCAGAGCGCCGCAGCCGGCCGTCGTGTTGCTGCTGCTGGTTCTGGTTGTTTCCTCCAGAGCGGCGGCGGCGTTTAGCTCGGCTCGTCTCGTCCCAGCTGCCTTTGGCCTTGGCGGCGCGGCCGAGCGCCGACGCGGCGGTGGCGGCGTTGGTTGCCGGCGGCGACGCAGCTTCGTCCTCTGAAGCGAACATGGCGATCTTCTCGCGGACGTGTCCCGGTCTGATGACGGTCCAGACGTCCGGCGGCGCGTCCACGTCCTCGGCGGCGGTCTGGTAGAACCGCAGGTCGTTCTCGCAGCGCGACAGCGTTGGCGTTGCCGTTGGCGGCGGTTGTTGTTGTTGTGGGCGGAGCTTCAGGGCGACTCTGGACGTCTTCAGCCGCAGCGACGTCGTCACGGCGCTGTTCGTCGTCGTGCCGCCGCCGGCGCTGCAGCGAAGCGTGTTGGTGGAGATGACGCTGAAGGGGAGGCGGCTGCTGCTGACGTTGCCATGGTTACCGCCGCAGCTCTTCAACAGACCGCCGCTCCGCTGGGATGGCGTCGGGACACCGGCGGCGTCCAACCGTAACTCAGAGCGAACGAGCTTCATGATGCTGAGAGAGAGAGAGAGGGGGGGGGGGGGGGGGGGGGTTATCATCAATGATGTTCAGTTATGGGATGTTTTGTCCTAACCCCCCCTCCTCTCTATCTAGTGACCAGTTGTTGTAGTGGTGTCTGAATGTTTAGTGATTATTAATGTTCACTATCTAGTGACTGAATCTATCCCACAATTCACCGCCAAATGTAGTGAACATCTGATGGTCACTAACCGGAGCAAGATATCCCATCATGCATTGCAGTCACGGATCGTCGTTACCACAGCGACCCAGAGCGACCGGTGTAGCTACCAAATAAATGAAGTAGTGACCGGTGTAGCTACCAAATAAATGAAGTAGTGACCGGTGTAGCTACCAAATAAATGAAGTAGCAACCGGTGTAGCTACCAAATAAATGCAGTAGTGACCGGTGTAGCTACCAAATAAATCAAGTAGTGACCGGTGTAGCTACCAAATAAATGCAGTAGTGACCGGTGTAGCTACCAAATAAATGAAGTAGCAACCGGTGTAGCTACCAAATAAATTAAGTAGTGACCGGTATACAAATAAATGCAGTAGTGACCGGTGTAGCTACCAAATAAATGCAGTAGTGACCGGTGTACAAATAAATGCAAGTAGCGACCGGTGTAGCTACCAAATAAATTAAGTAGTGACCGGTATACAAATAAATGAAGTAGCAACCGGTGTAGCTACCAAATAAATTAAGTAGTGACCGGTATACAAATAAATGCAGTAGTGACCGGTGTAGCTACCAAATAAATGCAGTAGTGACCGGTGTACAAATAAATGCAAGTAGTGACCGGTGTAGCTACCAAATAAATGCAAGTAGTGACCGGTGTAGCTACCAAATAAATGCAGTAGTGACCGGTGTAGCTACCAAATAAATGCAGTAGCAACCGGTGTAGCTACCAAATAAATGCAAGTAGTGACCGGTGTAGCTACCAAATAAATGCAGTAGCAACCGGTGTAGCTACCAAATAAATTAAGTAGTGACCGGTATACAAATAAATGCAGTAGTGACCGGTGTAGCTACCAAATAAATGCAGTAGTGACCGGTATACAAATAAATGCAAGTAGTGACCGGTGTAGCTACCAAATAAATGAAGTAGTGACCGGTGTAGCTACCAAATAAATGCAAGTAGTGACCGGTGTAGCTACCAAATAAATGCAGTAGTGACCGGTGTAGCTACCAAATAAATGCAGTAGTGCCCGGTGTAGTTACCAAATAAATGCAGTAGTGACCGGTGTAGCTACCAAATAAATGAAGTAGTGACCGGTGTAGCTACCAAATAAATGAAGTAGTGACCATAGACTGTAAAAAGAATGGACGTAGCGTCCGTGACGTCACCCATTGGTTTTGGGGAGTCGTTTTTGTGACTCAAATATGGCGGCCTGGACAGCGCCATGTTGGATTGGCCGGCCGAGAACCCGCCCACTGGCCTCGAAGCAGCTGTCCACGGAGCTGCTCGGGCCTGTCACTCAACATTTCCGCGCCCTAATTGGCCAGAGTTTTAACCTAATAACAGTAAAACGGTAGAGTTTAAAAAAAATTCACCCCCCTCAGAGTGTGTGCGGGGGTAGAAACTATCGATTGAGAAAAAAAAACGTTCTGACACCAGGCTTTTAACATGTTTACTGAGGATGTAAAATCGGCGATTTTAACATGGGGGTCTATGGGGAATGCTCCCTTCTGACACCAGCCCCCAGAGGAAGCCGGGGGGATTGCAGTTTTTTGAACGCGGAAGTGAGCTTCACTTCTCAGATCCACAACTGCCCCCTTGGTAGTGACCGGTGTAGCTACCAAATAAATGCAGTAGTGACCGGTGTAGCTACCAAATAAATGCAGTAGTGCCCGGTGTAGTTACCAAATAAATGCAGTAGTGACCGGTGTAGCTACCAAATAAATGCAGTAGTGACCGATGTAGTTACCAAATAAATGCAATTTATGCATTTCCTAACAAGCGTTATAAACTGACCACAGACTCTGGATAGCGATGCTAATTTCTGTTAGCCCGTCTATGAGATTTTACATTATACGTTAGCATTAAGCTAGCGGACTTTATATTGCTTAGTTGTGACACTGGCTGTGTGTTTTGAATGTTGTTTCAAACTATGTGGGTTTGATTGAACATCTTTGATGCTTAAATATATATATTACCGCTTAATATATTGCTTTACTCCTCTTTTTATGTTGGTACCTACACCCATCGGCCGTTACGATCGCGGTAATACGTCATTAACTGTGCGGCGGAGTAGTGTCCGAAAGTGTTTTTCATTTGACCAGTGAGTCACTATATTGAATTCACTATGTAGTGAGTAGGGAGGAGGGAATGAGGGAGGGGTTTCAGACACAACCCAACTGTTAACTAGCAGGTGATTCACTCAGTACCCAGAAGCCCCAGCTGCTGCTGCCGTTGCCGTGGAGACATAGTGACCTGATCTAACGGGGACATGGAGCTCTGTGATTGGCTGTCTGTCAGTTCACCTCACCTCCAGGCTGCGTGCTGATTGGCTGGTGCTGCTCCTCTGGTCCCTCAGCTTCACATCGCTCACACCTTCAGTCGGACCCCTGCACACACACATACACAATCATCATCATCATCATCATCAGGGCTGCACGATTAGAATATTTTATTATCAGCTTTCAATTCAACAAGATAAACATGAAACAGAAAAGTCAAGGCAGACAACAGGAAGCAGTGACAGCAAAGAGCTCTTCATCTCCAACCGTCCATCAATGAGGCTGACACATCTCTGTACAAGTATGACAGTCTTTCCTGAGTGAATATGTCATTTTTTCTCAAGAGGAACACAGCTATTCATGTCTGAAACCCGTCTTCCTATAGAAAGTTAGGAGTCAGACTTCCATGTGATGCCGATGCACTTCCTCCTGGCAACACACAAGGCCAATGAGAGAAACTTCTTTTGAGCTTTTCTTAAAGGTATAATGTGTATGAATTCCCCTCATCTAGCGGTGTGGTTGCATATCTGAACGTATTCTTGATGTTGCATTCAGGTGAAATGGGGCAGACGTCAGACAGACAACAGACGCTGCATGTAACAGGATAAACAAGCCTCTATGTAAACAAGTGGTCTGACAACATGTTGTCATGGTGATGTGGTATTGTTTTAGTAAAATGACATCCGGTCGGTTTGCCGACGGCCGTCTGCCTGACTGCACCTGAATGCAACACCGGTGCCTCCGTCCTTCCTCACACTACACAGTGGTGACAGTTTTAACAGGCCGTTTCCGTGGTTACCTACGGTCACGATGCAACATGGCCGCCTCGGTTCGGTTTCCGTGGTTACCTACGGTCACGATGCAACATGGCCGCCTCGGTTCGGTTTCCGTGGTTACCTACGGTCACGATGCAACATGGCCGCCTCGGTTCGGTTTCCGTGGTTACCTACGGTCACGATGCAACATGGCCGCCTCGGTTCGGTGCGTCGCCCACTTATGTATTTGTAACGACTTGTAACAACTCATTCTAAGGAACCAGAAAGCTTTCATTTGTAGCAGCTGTGATTCACCTTCAGTCAAATACGGATTTATGAAAGACATGTTTGATTTTTGATCAGAAAAAGACAAATAAGTTACAGACTGGGACTTTAAAGATGAGTTATGTCGTCATGACGATACTGAACAGTGTCAATGCACATTCTGCTGATATGGTACAGGACTCTGTGTGTGTGTGTGTGTGTGTGTGTGTGTGTGTGTGTGTGTAAGTGACACCAAACAGCTGCTGTCACACTCTGCTCTGCTTACACTAAGTGTGTGTCTGTCTGAGCCAATCAGCAGCCAGGATTCTCCCCCTGTGTCTATATAAGGCAGCGGCTGATCAATATGTCTGGAATGTACACACACACACACACACACACACACACACACACACACACACACACACACACACACACACACACACACACACACACACACACACACACACACACACACACACACACACACACACACACACACACACACACACACACACACACACACACACACACACACACCTGATCGGTGGGCTTGGACCCGGCACCTGTCAATCACAGCTGCTGAGTCATGTGACCGTTCCCCGGCCTCTGATTGGTCGGAGCTCAGTCTCAGTTCCTCTGTGATTTAGAGAAATAAAACTCATCTGAAACTGTTTCATCCTGTTCACACACACACACAACCACACAACCACACACGCAACCACACCCTGAGTGTGTGTGTGTGTGTGTGTGTGTGTGTGTGTGTGTGTGTGTGTGGTTGTTCAGACCAACCAAACAGGTTTTTTATGCTTTGTCTCACACACCAAGGAAGCTGAAACTCTGTGGTTGAAATTTATCTTGAAAACTGTTTGACTCAACAACAAGTCTGAACAGGACACACACACATAAACACACACACACACACACACACACACACACACACACACACACACACACACACACACACACACACACACACACAGTCTCATCTGCTCCAACAGTGTCTCTATGGGCAAATGTTTAAGCCCAACTCCATAAGGAAAACAAAAGAAACACAGAGGATTAAAGGGATATTCTGTAACTTCTCCTGTTATCTCTTCAGGAAAATCGATTATTTGGTTCAAAAGTCTGTTTTTCATTAAGCAGTAATATCTCCTATCCCCTGTCTCCTACCTCCTTATCTCTTGTCTCCTATAGGTAAATACAGAGACAGTTGATGAAAAACTGTCCCTGAAGGCAACGCGCATCAGCGGTTTTGCACGAATTTCCCTCTAAAACAACTCTGTGTGGTAACGTTGTGTTATTATCTCATAGCGTGGTGAATGTGCAGCTCACAACTTGTCCACCAGAGCGTTGTGGAGTTGTTGGATTGTGTATTTGATGAGTTTGATGAGGGAAACCAAGAAATCCCATAATGAGCCTCCGTAGCGTAGCTCTGAGCAGCTCACGGCTCTGCTCCGCCGTTCTAAAAACAGCTTGCACCGACAATTAAAGGTAACAAACCTACTGCTATGACTATAGGGATTATGGTGATGGGCCAGTTTGACTAAATGTTGAACTATCCCTTTAAAAGGGATGCGCCAACATATTTTTTTCCCGTGTCTTGCCTCACTCCCGAGTCCATGACCAGCAGATAGACACCATACGGCTCGGCTCGGTTGTGTTTCCATTATAACTGAGTATCACTAGTACCGCCGTGACGTCATTTACACGGCGCCGAGCAACGCTCTAAACTCTGTTAGTATATAACTTTAGCAACATCTGAAACATTTTCAGGCGAGAAAGTAGTCGTTTAGATCCCCAACGTGTTGAAAATCTGACTAAATACCAGCTGTTTACAATTTTGTTTCAACGAAGTCGGCGTTACTAAAGCTAGCCGTAGTGAGCAACGCACTTCCTGTTATCTTCACAAAATAAAATACCCGTTGCCTTTTATCATAAGGAAAGCCATTACGATAGAATTGGTGCTTTTACTTTGTAAACAGGAAGTGAACCTACCCTCGCTGTAGCTAGCTTTAAACCGCCGTTTTGACTGCTCTCGTCCCGTTAACGGCATTTAACCGTTCAATATGCCTTACCGGAGAGTCTTGCCAGCTCTGAGATCGGCCTGGTTCATTGTAAAACATTTATTTATTGATGTAAATGTGGTGTTTTCTGTGCGTTCAGACCCCAAGGCAGTGCTGCTCTTCTGTCTAACCACAAACAAACTGCTGATACAGCCACAATTGTTAGATTTCATCAATGAGACCAAGTTTAACCAGCCGGTGGTAAACCTCTAAAAGCCATCGGGGAAGTTAATTAGCGGTCGTTTTCTCCCCGGGGTGACGGTGGTAGGCTGGCCGGCGGAGCACGTCAGGAGCCAGGCTGCTGCCTCTATGATGTCGCGGTCGCTGCTCGGACCTGGAGCTTCACTTCTCCCACAAACATCGGGGCAAACTTCTAAACCGCCGTCGTTTGGATAAACTAACCGCACATGGGGATCTAAACAGTTACTTTCTCGCATGAAAAAATATTAAAACTTAAAGGGATAGTTCAACATTTTTGAAAATTGGCCCATCGCCATGATCCCCCTAGTAATAGCAGTAGGTTCGTTACCTTTAATTGTTGGTCCAAGCTGCTTTTAGATCGGGGGAGAAGAATACCGAGCGGCGCAGCTACACTACGGAGGCTAATGGAATTTCTTGGTTTTGCTCATCAAACTCAGCAAATACACAACCAAAAAACTCAAAAACGCTGTGGTGGACAAGTTGTGACCTGCACATTCACCACGCTATGAGATAATAGCGGAAAGTTGCGAGATGGAGTTGTTTTAGAGGCAAAGTCGGACTTTACACTCTAGACGGCTGCTCGGCGGAGTGATTTCAAAAGCGCCTGTTTACTGCAGATACGTCCGTATACTACGGCACTGGCTGAGGTGCGCACACTGTGTCCCTCCGACCAGTGGTTCACTGAAGAAAGTAGTTCTGAGTATTTGCTTCACTTCTCTTAACTTTCCGCTATTATCTCATAGCGTGGTGAATGTGCAGGTCACAACTTGTCCACCACAGCGTTTTTGAGTTTTTTGGTTGTGTATTTGCTGAGTTTGATGAGCAAAACCAAGAAATTCCATTAGCCTCCGTAGTGTAGCTGCGCCGCTCTGTATTCTTCTCCCCCGATCTAAAAGCAGCTTGGACCAACAATTAAAGGTAACGAACCTACTGCTATTACTAGGGGGATCATGGCGATGGGCCAATTTTCAAAAATGTTGAACTATCCCTTTAATAAAGTCACGTAGGTAATAACAGGCTTCAGCAGGAACATTTCTGTTGTCGGTCGTCGCTTCCAGTGACGACACTCATCGGCCAATCAGTGGAAGGCAGTCGGCTGACGTCATGTTTTATTAACGCTTCGGCTGCTTGGAACCAGGGCTGAGGTGATACCAGAAGTACCTGGTTGCAGGTACTGCTGCTAGTGGAAACACGCCATTACACTACCTATACACTTCCAGTGTTTGAGCTAAGCTAATTACGGGCGATACGGCTCTATCTCCATGGTTACTCACACACAGTGGAAAGGATGGTGTCTATCTGCTGGTCATGGACTCAGGAGTGAGGCAAGACACGGAAAAATGTTGGTGTATCCCTTTAAGTCACTTCTAATGTTGGGAAGCTTTCTGTCTTCGAAAGCGATCGGTCAACAGACAGATCAATAGTCTGTCAGCGACGTGTTTCTGATCCAACACTCAATGACCTCATCAATATTGATCTGCTGCAGGTCAGAGGTCAGAGGTCAACTAAAGATCAACACCTCACTGTGTGTGTGTGTTCTGTTGCATGAACAAAACAACAACACACACTCTCTGTGGTGAGGTCATGTGACAGGAAGCTCCTCCCCCTTCAGCTCAGGTAACTCAGGTGTGTTCACACGACACACAGCGGACACACACACACACACACCTAAACACACACTTTACAACAACATGTCCATGTCTTTATGTGAAAACAAACCAACAAATTCATCAATCAACAGCTCTGATATCAATAATCATCGATTAATCATCAATTATCACCTCAGCACAATAAAAACACATCTCACGTGATCTTTTTTGCTTCTTTTCTTTCTCACTGATCAGCTCGAGCTCGACTTCTAGTGACGTCACCGTGGACTTTAGCAAACTGTGACGTGCACTTCACCTCTGTTGACTATCGGGATGATGAGTCGATCGATCGATCTGATCAGCAGCTGATCAGCTGGTGTCAGCAGCTGCAGGCCGCAGCCTCACTGCTCCTCAAAGTTTACTAGCACCAGAGCTAACTAGCATGCTACTAGCCGCGGCCGTTGGAAACAGTGATACACCTGGCTAACTAGCTAGCCTCTGCTGCTAACCAACGAACACGGAGCTGCAGCGTCGACATTTAAAACCAACTCAAAGTGTTTCTGGTTAAACTGCAGCAGCGGCCCGGAGGTTCGAGTCCGCAGGTTCGAGTCCGGTCCAGACGGTCGCAGCAGCGGCACCGACCGGACAGAGGCCGAGGGTCACACTAACCTGAGCGGGGATCTCTCCGCTTCTCTCCGCTTCTCTCCGCCGGGGCTCCCTGTCTGGTCCAGTCCGGTCCGGTCCGGTTCTGACCCGGGTATGGACGCTCTGTTTGGGGGTTAAAGAGTCTCGGTTCGGACCGGAGCTCCGCTGCTCCGCTGCTCCAGAACCTGTCGGTTCCTCTGGAGAGAAGCAGCCACTACTGACGTACAGCTGGAGCCGCTGCGTGATGACGTCACGGAGCCTGACGAAGATCGTCTATGGACGAGAAGGAACCTTCTCTCATAATAATACATTTAACACAATTAATCTTTTCATATTACTAGGTAAATTCCATATAGCCTACTGTACATAAAGTCAAAATCTCCAAGGCAACCCCTTCATTCCCATTATTTTCAATTGAATTAAAAATATATATTTTGAGTCTCTGTCACATGTTGAATCCACTATTGAATTTTATTCAAATTACATTCAGTGAACTTGTCTGCTAGATGCTAGATAGATATATATATTTATATGCTAGATAGATATATATATATTTTTTAATCTCCTTTTTTATAATGTATTTCTTTTATTAGACCTATTTATTTATTTATTTATTTATTTTATTTATTCACTTATTTATTTAGTCATTTCTATATTTCTTATATTATTTATCTACTATTTATCTAAATATTTTGATAATGTTTGTTATATCATTTCGATGTGTGCCTTTGTCATGTCTTGGAATGTCTGTCGCTTTTTTTTTTTGTTCCTTTTTCACTTGTTCATACTATTTGATGATGAATAAAGTTTTTTTTTAAATGGATGAGAAGGAACGTGCGGTTCCACTGGTTATAAAACGACTGTTTATTCTCCTCTTTGAACTAAAACTATTCGACCATTAAAGTTTTTTCACTAATTTTGTGTCATAATTTCTTTATATTTATTTATTCCAAGAGGAAACTTTATTCTCAGTATCTTGATTACACACTCTGAGAGTTCCTGTTCACAGCAGCAGTGACAGAGTGAGACGACAGAGTGAGACCTCGTGTCCTCGTGTCTAATTAACTATCTTTGAGCCGTCTTCACTTTCAACAACAACAACAATAACAAACAAACAAACAAACTGCAGCAGCTTGAATATGAAACCTTTATTTATGAGTCACCAGAGCTCGAACACAAGAAAAATAGTACAGGACAGATCCACTTAAAGGGCAGTTACACTCAAATCCAACCTGGGCTGTAGTTTCTAATATTTCAGCACTAACAGAATGAAGGTCTAGATTTACTATATACTGTCTCTGTCCTGCAGTAGTTCTGTCTGTCCCTGCATCGCCACAGCAACGTAGAATGGGAGCGGACGGATCTTAGGCTGTTTAGGCTGTTTACATCCCATAAAAACACCATTTCTATTCACAGAAAAACGCAGGGACAGACAGAACTACTGCAGAACAGGAGACATTAGAAAGAAAACCATCAGATTCATTCTGTTAGAGCTGAAATATCAGAAACTACAGTAGAGCCCCAGGTTGGATTTGACTGGAATTGTCCTTTATTACCATTGTTTTATTTAACTGTTACCCTACGTGCAGCACTTTGGTCGACTGCTGTCGTTTTAAATGTGCTATACAAATAAACGCTGACTTGACTTGACTTAATATCTACTGTGATTCCACAGAGGATCAGCTGAGGATCCACTGGGGATCAGCTGAGGATCCACAGAGGATCAGCTGGGGATCCACAGAGGATCAGCTGAGGATCCACAGAGGATCAGCTGAGGATCCACAGAGGATCAGCTGAGGATCCACAGAGGATCAGCTGAGGATCCACAGAGGATCAGCTGAGGATCCACTGGGGATCAGCTGAGGATCCACAGAGGATCAGCTGAGGATCCACAGAGGATCCACAGAGGATCAGCTGAGGATCCACAGAGGATTCACAGAGGATCAGCTGAGGATCAGCTGGGGATCCACAGAGGATCAGCTGAGGATCCACAGAGGATTCACAGAGGATCAGCTGAGGATCCACAGAGGATCAGCTGAGGATCCACAGAGGATCAGCTGGGGATCCACAGAGGATCAGCTGGGGATCCACAGAGGATCAGCTGAGGATCAACAGAGGATCAGCTGAGGATCCACAGAGGATCAGCTGAGGATCCACAGAGGATCAGCTGGGGATCCACAGAGGATCCACAGAGGATCAGCTGAGGATCAACAGAGGATCAGCTGAGGATCCACAGAGGATCAGCTGAGGATCCACAGAGGATCAGCTGAGGATCCACAGAGGATCAGCTGAGGATCCACAGAGGATCAGCTGAGGATCAACAGAGGATCAGCTGGGGATCCACAGAGGATCAGCTGAGGATCCACAGAGGATCAGCTGAGGATCTACAGGGGATCAGCTGAGGATCCACAGAGGATCCACAGAGGATCCACAGAGGATCAGCTGGGGATCCACAGAGGATCCACAGAGGATCAGCTGAGGATCCACAGAGGATCAGCTGAGGATCCACAGAGGATCAGCTGAGGATCTACAGGGGATCAGCTGAGGATCCACAGAGGATCCACAGAGGATCAGCTGGGGATCCACAGAGGATCCACAGAGGATCCACAGAGGATCAGCTGAGGATCCACAGAGGATCAGCTGAGGATCCACAGAGGATCCATTGTGACTGCTGAAGACTGTAAACCTACATGATCTGTACAGTCGATCCAGTGAGGATCATAAATCCAGTTTGATCTCTAGTAGATCCCTGGTGTCTCTCCAGATCTCCTCTGGTGGAGCAGTGTTGGTTTGCTCCGGTGGATCTCCAGTGGATCTCCGGTGGATCTCCAGTGGATCTCCAGTAGATCTGGTGGATCTCTCAGGACGTGGTCTCAGGACGTGGTCTCCATCAGCACCTTGGACAGACTGAGGTCGTAGTAGATGTTGAGTCTGGTGATGGACCTCAGGTCGGGGACCCGGTGTTTGAACTCCAGCAGGTGAGAGTTGTTGACGGCCACTTTGAACTCTCTGCTGGTGCACAGGATCTTCATCTGCAGCAGAAACACAAACTGTTACCGACCAAAACCACAAACTGTTACCGAACCACAACGAACCACAACCAAACCTGACGACGATGATGATATGATATGATATGATGACTATGATTGTTCCTATAGATCGAGTATTGTCTTGGATGGCTGAAGGTTATTCATAGGTTATCCAGCAGTTTATTGTTACCTATTCTAAACCTTATTCACAACAAGTATTCTACAGCTCTTTTTACTGTAATCAGATTGGTTATAAATCTGATGTTCACCACGACAGCACCAGAGCTTCAACTCAAGGTCTACTTCCATTACCACGACCAAGAACTAGTTCAATGAAAAGCTGTTGTGTATAGAGCCATTTCGTTATGGAACACTCTTCCTTTAAATATTAGGACTATTCCAAGTTTTAAAAAAAGCATTTAAGAAACATGTAAAATCATTTTTCAGACTTAAGAGTTAGTCTTTTATGTTACCATTTTGAGAACTTTCTTTTTCTTTCCTTCTTTCCTTTTTTTTCTTTTCTTTTTATTGTAACTGATCTGTGTATTGTTGTTTTATTTTGAACTTTTTGAAAATGACCCCAGGAAGACTAGCCTGGCGTTTGTGCGTCGGCTAATGGTAGACTTGTAGTTCTTGAGACCGATCTTGGTCTTTTTGGTCTTTTTTGTGGTCTTGGTCTTGTCTCGGTCTCGGGTCTCTCGCTCTCGCAATGTCTCGGACTTGAAGAACAGTCTTGAAGGGATTTGTAGCCTACAATATCCATCATTATTTATATGCCCCCTTCAAGTGGGACCAATCACATGTGTGGCAAGGTGAAGAGGGCCCGGGCGGGGATTGAACCCACACCTCCCGGGTAATAGTCATGCGCGCTTGCCAGTCACCCAAAGGGACATCCCCTTGGCCAAGTAGCCAGGGCACATGATCAATTGGAGGCATATTGACAGGACCACCACTGTCACACATGCATTTTGTGACACAGACGCGTTGGCGCTTGTCCTCTCGCCTTCTACAACTCATGCAGAATAGCAAAATATGGTGTAACTAGTTCGGTTTTTTTGGTCTTGATCTCTCGGTCTTGAGCTCAACTGCTCTTAGTCTTGGTATTGGTCTGTCTTGGTAGTGTCTTGGTCTCGGTTCAGGCGGTCTCGACTACAAGTCTAGCTAATGGGGATCCTCAATAAACAATAAACCTCTTGCAATAAACCCCTTGGAAAAGATATTCTGAATCTCAATGGGATTATTCCTGGTTAAATAAAGGTTAAATTAAAAAATAAATAAACAACAATGATGATGACAGGAAGTGAAGTGGCGTGGTCGTCTGACCTCGAAGGGCTGGCCCTGGACGAAGGGGAAGTGCTGCAGCTCGCGCTCCTCGCGGCCCCACTTCTTCCCCACGCAGCTGTTCCTCACCACCACCTTCCGGCCGCCCTCGTTGAAGCGAGGGTTGAAGTGGAAGGCGATGTCGCTGCCCGTGGCCAGGTCGATGGTGATCCTGACAGACAATCAATCAATCAATCAATCAATCAATCAATCAATCAATCAATCAATCAGTCAGTCAGTCAGTCAGTCAGTCAGTCAGTCAATCAATCAATAATAAAGTAATGACTGACTTGTCAGCGTTGGGTTTGACGGTTCCAGCGATGGTGATCAACATTTTGTCATAAACTCCACTGGGAAGGTTCTGGTTGTACGGCACCGCCTGTCAATCAAACAACATCTTCATCTGTCAATCAAACAACATGGTTCAATGTACCAGTCTCTTCACTTCTCTTCTCTTCATACTCAACGACAGATAAACTGGTTTCAATTTATATTTAAATGTATTCACCTTAATTACCCGACTTATCTAAAACAGTAGGCCTATTTTGTGCAACTTACATCCAACTATCAAACCAGGCGATCTACCTATCCTATTCCTACTTCTCAGTGCCTCACAATAGGAAATCAATAGGTAGAAAAACATTTATGTTCAAAGGACCAAATGACTGGGACCATTTACCTGTGGGTATTAGATCATCTCAATCTCTAAACCGTTTTAAAGAAGTCCTATCCTCCTATTTTAATACATCCTACTCATGCATTGGTACAAGAACCTTTTATACCTTTTAAACCTTTTATACCTTTTAACCATAGTAAAACCAAACATAGTTTAACATGATTTAACATAGTACAATGCAATACAAAAGCTTGAAAAATGAGTCATTATGCTAAGCACTCACTCACACATAGTAGCCTAAAAGCTTATTAATAGGTCACAATATGAGGTTTCCAGGACAAAGACTCATTAAGCAGTATACACCAAGGAAACATGTACAGTGCACATTAATTAAAGGTATTCTATCTATTTCAACATTAAGAGAAGAATTAGGCCTAACAGTAGGCTATCCCTGGTTTTAAATCAAAGCGGATAGAACAAGATATTTTGATATTAAGTGATAGTTTGACAAGATATTTTGATATTAAGTGATACTTTGTTGGATTTATAGATATAGGCTAGATATATATTTTACCAAGTTCTTAATTTAATACCTCCAGCCTGACCAGCAATAATTAGCGATAACTCTCAGCCTAAACCCGGTTGATAAAAGAAAAGAAGAAAGGAAGCCGCCTTTGCCAAAATCACAGCGACCGGCGACTACGTTTTGACGGCGATATGTTTTGATATGAGTGTTAGCTGCTGTTAGCTACTTAGCTTCAACTGTGTTTACATGGATTACACAGCAGACAAACAGACTTAATACGGTATCGATAACGTCTCAGTATGTCTTCATACTTGTTCTGACCTGGGTGGAACCAACGATTTATTTATTTTTGCAGCCACTAGGTGGTGCTAGTTCTTGTGTGGGCCTCATGCCATGCCTTTAGTTTATGTAGGCGGCCATCTTGAATTTTCTGTTTTCATGAGCACATTGTGGAGCTGAGCACGGGGACAGTCGACATTCACCTTTCTTGGGGTGTTAATCGAGGCATTGTCTGTGAGTAACTTGAAATAAGGCGCTCGTATTCATGGAAATGTTTATGTTTCATGCAGATGTTAATTAATGTTTAGTAAAATAGTCAGTTCATATGTAAATTGCTTCTTAGTTGTTCTTAGCTAGCTGTGTTAGCTAGCTCTGTTAGCTAAATGCGCTAATATTATGTATGTTGGTGAGATCTGTACAATAATTGTGTATTTTTGTTATTTTCAATTTCAGTTTTACCTATTCCTATGCTGTCACTGTAAATCAGTGGTGAAGAATAAAACCGATTGACATCAACGACAGTGTGTGAATGAGTTATCTGTCTGCCTAGGATAAGAAGGGGACTCTTTGACGAGGGCAGAACAATACTGGTCAGGTAACCCCACCCTCAGCCCCTGGAGGAACCGGTTCTTAGGTGCAGCCCAGCAAGGACTTGGTGCATGGTTGGAACCAAGAACCGGTTCTCAGGCGGTGGAAAAGCAAAGAACCGGTGCTAAGTCTCTAGCTCCGAACCAGCACTGGAACCAGCTCAGTGGAAAAGAGGTATGTGATGGTTTTGAGATCTTTACGAGAACAGAATAGACTTGTGTCATCTGCAAACAGTTTTGTATAGTGTATCTGAAACATTCATTTTTGTAGAGCCATAGTGTATTCTATATTATAGCTATGGACACATACTATGGCTCGTTTGAAAGGTGAAACCTTCTGCTTCCAATGGAGACAAACCGTTTATTTCTACATGGCTCCGTTCCTGAGCCATCCCAAGATAAACAGTGGCCAGTTTTCATCTAAATTCCTGCTTGTTTTCTAGAAATGGAGATGTAATGTAGCGTCTTTTATGAGATATGAGCTGTTTGTGCCTGTCGCTCTTCTGACACTTTACATTTCTGGGTCAAAGAGCTCGTCGTGTCAGATAAATACTGTTGTTCTATTCACAAAACCACCATGGGGGGGCGCTACAGAACAACATTAACACAACTACTGCTAGACCGAGAGGGACTGAGACCCCTTCCTGTTCGGCTCCGAAGCTGAACGTGTTCACTAACTAGTGGCACCAAGCTGTAACAATAGATTTAAAGATATGGGCTGTTTTATTCAGTATGATTGGCGCCTAGAAAGCTGCATGAGCCACTGATTGGACCCAATGCAGAAACCGGCAAAAGACAAACTATGGTAAGCCGGTGCATAATCTCATTTGCCCAGGTCATAGTATTTCAAAGGAGGTTAAATCGAAAGCAACTGGACAAATAACTAAGTCCAGTTGCTTTCGATTTAACCTCCTTTGAAACAAACTATGGTAAAATGTCCAGATCGTGAGTTTTTGGTCGTCATCTATTTCAGTTCTGTTCATCACAGAGTTCCCAAATTCACACATAAGGTCCGTTAGAGGGTCTATTTTCTTCATTAACAAAACAATAATCAAAAAACGTAAAATTACGTATTTGGCATTCAATGAGTTAATGTATGTTCAAAATAACAGGGGCCCCAGAATTGAGCCTTGTGGTACACCACAGAGAGAGTACAGGCAGAAAAAGATAATTTGTTCCATTACACTCTGACTCTGACTCTGACTCTGTTAGTGTTAGTGTGTCTGTAACTGACCAGACTCTGCTGGGGGGCCGTGGGGTGGACCGGTCCCGGTCCAGGTGTGGGGGAGGGCCATGCGGGCTGGTTTCCCCCCGGCGGTCCGGAGGGGGAGGGCCATGCGGGCTGGTTTCCCCCCGGCGGTCCGGAGGGGGAGGGCCAACCGGGCTGCGGGGGCTGGGCGGGGTTTCCTCCAGGCCACACCCCCCCTCCGCCCCCAGCCGACGGCCCCCCCGGCCAGGTGGGGTTGGCAGCCGGCTGACCTGAGGGGACACAACAGTCACGAGCTGAAGCTACAACTGGCAAGAGAAGTAGGTTTAAAGGGATAGTAGCATTTTTTTAAAGTGGGGTTGTATGATCTACAAATAGCCCCTAAGTACTTTAATTGCAGTAGAAGACTCTCTGCACTCCTCCCGTTAGCAACGCCAGCCCATAATAGCCCTGCCCAGAGATTTACAACATACAGTGTTGTGAACAGACCCAAAGAAACGGCCTATTTTCACGGCCTAAAAGAGGTTTTACCTGGAAAAAAATACACAGTTCCATTGTTCGCTATAATATAATTTTTTCCAGCCCTTCAAAGTGCAGGAAAAACACAGTTTTTATTTGGACCTAACCAACTCACGTATCCCTCCGCCCAGGGTTAGCGCCCGCCGATCAGCAGTTGGTTAGCTCCAAATAATAATAATTGCTAACGGGAGGAGTGCAGAGAGTCTTGCAATTAAAGTACTTAGGGGCTATTTGTAGATCATACAACCCCACTTTAAAAAGAAATGCTACTATCCCTTTAACTCAATACCTGAAGAGGGAAGATGTAATCTAAATGTAATCGAGGATGAACTGCATTTTGTGTTTCATTGCCTGTTATATGACGAAGCCAGAACAGGCAGTTTTTGTTTCAGAAAATGCAAAATGTGAAGCCTGAGTTGTTTTGGGCTGATGATGATGAGGTAAAGTTGAAATGATTCTTCAGAAAATACGTTTTTTCTATAGCTACTTTCGTAAAAAGTGTCTGGTCAATAAGAAAAAGTGAATTATTTATGTGAATTCCATGTGGTTGTTGTTTTGTCTGTGCTCTGATGATTTAGTTTGTTGTCTATATGAAATATGAAATGTGTCTTGTAAGCCCTTACAGGCGCCTTAACTGGTGCATAACACTTAAATAAATATAACTTCATTCATTCCATGCGACCAGCTGAGTGCTGTGTTGAAGGGTGGTGGACTCACCTGGCCACGCGGGGTTATTGGCTGGTTGTCCAGGTTGTCCGGGCCAGGGGCCGCCGCCACCGCCTCCTGATTGGTTACCACCAGCGGGCCAATCACCGAGCGCGTCAGAGAGCTGCAGAAACAGGAAGAGAGCGATGAATCAGTTTCCTCACTGTGCGTTCAGTTCACACCAAAACCTTCCAAAGCCTCAAAAACACTTGAGGGTGCATCGCTTCAGATAAGACAGCTTCCAAAACGGCAAATATTTTTTGTCACTTTGGTCGCTCGTCACGTGACTGACGTCGAAGTTCGATCACGCTGGTCATTGGGAGCCAAAGGACAAAAAACCCTAAAGTTAACCAAGGTTCAACTTCTCGTCTGGTGACGCTTTGAACGCTTTGGAAGCGCTGTGACGCCAGTTGACTCCACAAGTCAATTCATTTTCAATGAGAGCCGGCGACACTGAGCGACCAAAGCGTCACCAGATGAGAAGTTGAGTCTTGGTTAAAGGGACAACGAGGAGTTTCTATTTGGTTATAAAAAGTCTGATATTAATGTGGATGAATCTACGTTACCACTTGTTAATGGTCCATTTTAGATAAATCTATGGTTTTGTCTCTATGGTTATTTTGTTATTATTAGTGGTGGTGGAAATGCTGGGCGAGCCGACCAGCGTTTCTTTACTTTCGGTTTCGTGGCGAGTCATGAGAATAACGCCGCCGAATCTCCGTTTATGGTGGGAACTACGACGGTATGTGATCGTCTTCCAACCTCTGACTTTAATTCTTGATGAATGAAAACATGAGTCTGTCTTGCACCGGTCAAAGAATTTCACGGTGCGGAGGCTCATAAATGTAGTGTGGAAACACTTCGCTTTAACAAAACTCCTGGTTGTCCCTTTAACTTCAGGGTAATTAGCTATGACACGGTTTGGCGGCAACCAGTCAGAATAGAGCCGTCCTTCTGCTCCCCAATGACCAGCGCGATCGAACTTTGACGTCAGTCACGTGACGAGCGACCAAAGCGGCTGAAAATATTTGCTGCTTTCGAAGCTGTCTTTCTTAGAGTATCTTATTTTCAGCATTTTTCAAGATATGCATGAAAACACAAACACAGAACTCCAAACCCCTCCCCAACCCAACCCACCCACCAACAAACTGAGAGAGGAAAAAATAAAAAAAGGGAAAAAGTTGAGAGTCAAGGTAGACAAGAGCTTGTAAATCTACAACCCGTCCATCAGAGAGGCTGACAATGTGTCCATATATACGCCAAATAAGGCTGCCACATCTCTGTACAAGGATGACAGTCTTTCCTGAGTCTATATGTCATTTTCCAAGTGGAACACAGCTATTCATGTCTGAAACCCGTCTTCCTATAGAAAGTTGGGAGTCAGACTTCCATGTGATGCCGATGCACTTCCTCCTGGCAACGCACAAGACCAATGAGAGAAACTTCTTTTGAGCTTCTCTTAATTGTGCATCGATATTTGTATCTCTATCTCCTAATAAACAGGTTTGAGGATCTAATGGAAGATGAACTCCTAGAAGTTTTCTCTCTGGAAGCTGTCTTGCCTGAAGCGCTGCACCCTTGAGTGTTTTTTGACGCTTTGGAAGCTTTTAGTGTGAACGCACAGATAGATAATTACCATAAAGTTAACCATGGTTCAACTTCTCATCTGAAAATCTCATTGAAAATGAATTGACTTTCGGTGTCTTGACGCTTTGGAAGATTTTGGTGTGAACGCAGTTACAGACTTAGCAGACCCTGAACGCAACACTGTGTGTGTGTCAGGATGAGTGTGTGTGTGTGTGTGTGTGTGTCAGGATGAGTGTGTGTGTGTGAGGGTGTGTGTGTGTGTGTGTGTGTGTGTGTGTGTGTGTGTGTGTGTGTGTGTGTGTGTGTGTGTGTGTGTGTGTGTGTGTGTGTGTGTGTGTGTGTCAGGATGAGTGTGTGTGTCAGTGTGAGGGTGTGTGTGTGTGTGTGTGAGGGTGTGTTCAGGGTGGACTGAGTCATCAGGAATGTTCAGTATGAACATGTTGGTTTTTCACATGAATGCAGCTCTATTGGTCTATTGACACTCGGCCCCCCCCCCCCCCCCCCCCCCCCCCTCCTAACCCCACCCTCCTCCTCCTTCACACCGTCTCCTTTCACCTGCACTGCTGTGTTGCCATAGCGACCCCGCCCCGCCCCCCCCCCCCCCCCCCTCCTGTCATTGTCAACACAGACTTCAGGTTTTGGGCGTCGGCTGCAACAGGAAGTCAACGAGGTCGCTGTTTGTTTCCTCGTGATGCGTTTGATGTTTTCAGGAGATTAGAGACTGCGTCACAGTCTCCATTGCCCCCCGCCCCCCCACCACACACACACACACACACACACACACACACACACACACACACACACACACACACACACACACACACACCGCCCCCCCCCCCCCCCCCCCCCCCCAGCTGCTGCGGTGTGGTGTTATAACAGAGTCAGACTTACGTTCATCCTGTTGCTGCTGTCGACCTGAAACACAGAGAGACACTACGTTACACCTGGGTGTGTGTGTGTGTGTGTGTGTGTGTGTGTGTGTGTGTGTGTGTGTGTGTGTGTGTGTGTGTGTGTGTGTGTGTGTGTGTGTGTGTCTGTCTGTGGGGTGTGGTTGGGGTGGGGGAGGGTGGGGGAACAGGAGCGTCACTGTTCAGCTGGAAGAACTTCTCCTCCGAGCAACTTTTACTTTGACAAGTTACTTCCTGTTAACGGACCGTGACCAAAGCAACAGATCATCAGTAGCTAATTAATAACTAATAACTAATAATCAACAACCTGTAATTATGATTATCAGCTGCAGATAACACACACACACACACACACACACACACACACACACACACACACACACACACACATATAAACACATTACATAAACTCATATACACACATATCACACATATAGGCTACACACTCATAAACACACAGATTCACTAACTCACTTCACTTTGTCCTCTCTGTCTGAATCTTAACCCAACAACAACACACACACACACACACACACACACACACACACACACACACACACACACACACACACACACACACACACACACACAGACACACACACAGAGACACACACACACACACACAGACACACACCGGGACGTACCTGAGTCCACCTGGCTGCAGACAGACACACACAGACACTGTGAGCGCAGCAGCAGCAGTTATAGAGCAGCAGCCACACCCTGCTCACATGACACACACACACACACACACACACACACACAGTGGGTGTGTATTTGGGAGCGTTGCCATGGCGACATGTGAACTCTATTTTTAAGTCAAACTGTTTCTTTTCTTTCACAAACTCTTCAGATCAAAGAGGATCAGCGATGGATTATTGATCTGTTTGTTATTGCCAGTTGCCACGGAAACCAAACAGCAGATACGTATATACATACTGTATGTATGTACGTATGTATATAGGTATGTAGGCCTATATACATATACATATACATATACATATACATAGGCTACATACATACATATATACACATACATACAGTAGGTTATATGTATATATACATATCTGCTGTTTATTATATTATTTAAAAGTTAAAGCAGAAGTAAGCGATCCGGTCGTTTTGGCTAATGCTGCGTTCCAGGCAGGCTTTTGAAACCGTAAATTACAGCTTCAAGTCACAACTTACGACTTTGTAGCGTTCCAGGCAACCCACTCGTGTTTCTCCTGTTTTACCTGTGAAAGTCACTATAACGGCCACTCGTAACTTCTGACCCGTGAACTCGTACCAGATCGAACTGGTACCACTTCACAGGTCGGAAAAACACGAGTTACGAGTTACCTTGAACGCACCATAACGTCTTGTCAGCCGATGGAGTTAGCAGCCCCCGCCCTCGTCATGGATCTATTGGCCCTCGTCCCTACGTCACCACATTCAGGCGCATCCCTTGGCTGCACACACAGAGAGGACTGCCCCTTTATGCCGTTCTCTCTCCTCATTGGATAAAGGTTGTCGGATAGAAGGAAAGTTTTCTCCTGGGCTCAGAGCAGAGCAGAGTGACTGACAGACCCGTGTTTCAGACCAAACACTCTATAGAAGTGATTGCTGTCGGAAGATACAACTATTTAAGACTTAGATTAACACAAACATTCACCTTACTTCTGCTTTAACTTTTAAATAATATAATAAATCACTCGGTATTGAAGTGACCACACTGCAGTGGAACTCCTTCTCCTGTCTTCATACATAGGCTATGTATATGTATAATACATAGGCTATACATATACATATATATAGTTTGTGAAATAAAAGAAACTGTTATATACTATATACAGTATACATAAACATACATACATGTGCATGTACTATGTATGTTTATATGTATACAAACATACATACATACATATGTATATGTAAGTAGCCTATGTGTTTATCTCCACCACCAGTCCAAAGTCTGGACTCATCCTCTCATCCAGTGGTTTTTCTTTATTTTGATCACTTTCTGTTGTAGATTCAAACTGAGACGTCAGAACGATGAAGGAACTCTCATGGAGTTATTATGTAATAAACACCAAAGCAGAATATGTTTAATATATCAGGTTTCTCTCAGTCTCCTCCTTTTGCTCGTTTTCTCTCAGACTTTAGATCCTTGTTGCTGTTTGACCTTCACTCTGCTCCGACTCATCCTCAACCGTCTCAGCTGCTTTATCAAATCACATCTAATCAAATCAAATCAAAAAAACTTTATTTGTCCACGCAAGGAAAATGTGTCTTGGGCAAGTAGAACAGGAAGAAACAGCTGCCTTGTTCATACATACTGTACATACACAACAGCATATAACAGTATCAATGACATAAACTACATACCCAACAAAGTGCAGTGAGTGCAACAAATAGGTTCAAATACAGAGTTCTGATAGATTAGAAGAGTTCAAATTAAACTAAAAACTAAAAAGCAGGGAACATAAGGCCTACCCTCCACTAGAGGTGTTGGTTTGTTTCTTTAGTAATGAGATGGAGGTGGGGATAAAGGAGAGTTTGAAACGGTCGGTCCTAGACCTGCTGACTCTGTAGCGCCTCCCGATGGCAGCAGCTGGTACTCCTGGAAGAGGACGTGGTTTAGCTCAGAGGACAGAGACACTTTGGTTTTTATTAACACTTTATGTGAGTTCCTTCATAGTTCTGACGTCTCAGTTTGAATCTACAATGTAGAAAGTTATGAAGATAAAGAAAAACCACTGGATGAGAAGATGAGTCACAACGTTTGACTTTTGATAGATAGATAGATAGATAGATAGATAGATAGATAGATAGATAGATAGATAGATAGATAGATAGATAGATAGATAGATAGATAGATAGATAGATAGATAGATAGATAGATAGATAGATAGATAGATAGATATGGTAGCATAGCTCTGAGCAGCTCACGGCTCTGCTCCACCTTTCTAAAAATAGCTTGCGACGACAATTAAAGGTAACGAACTTACTGCTATGACTATAGGGATTATGGCAATGGGCCAATTTGACTAAATGTTGAACCATCCCTTTAAAGGACAGTTTGTAAATGAGATGTGAGCTTTTTTATGTTTTGTGTTGCTGTTGTTACTGTATGAATGATGATGATTTGTGTTGAACTTTGAAAAATAAATGTTTGTCAGATGTTTTGACCCCAGGAAGAAACACACACACACACACACACACACACACACACACACACACGTCTCCATATAAGGACAGACAGAAGCTCCAGGTGTGTGTGTGTGTGTGTGTGTGTGTGTGTGTGTGTGTGTGTGTGTGTGTGTGTGTGTGTGTGTGTGTGTGTGTGAGGCAGCAGGGGGCAGCAGAGGACCACACACACACACACACACACACACACACACACACACACACACACACACAGAGCAGGACCTCGGGTCACCACGGTAACCTCAGGTTGAACTCTGGTTGTCAGGGCGACGGTGGTCAGCTGTCAGTCACAGCTCAGGTAGACGAGCAGCGAGCTGAGACCTGCAGGCAGAGATAACACTGTCGCCACGGCAACGGAGGAGAGAGACACATCACCTGATGTTATCATGACGACGACCTGCAGGAATCTCTGCTGCTGTGTGTGTGTGTGTGTGTGTGTGTGTGTGTGTGTGTGTGTGTGTGTGTGTGTGTGTGTGTGTGTGTGTGTGTGTGTGTGTGTGTGTGTGTCCCTCTCTGCATCTGAGCCTGAAGTGACAATTACATCTGAGTGTTTAATAACACACACACAGACACACACAGACACACACTCAGAGTCTCTGACCAGTTTAATTAAAGCTGCTGTTTCCTCCTGAGGTGAGACACACACACACACACACACACACACACACACACACACACACACTGACTCAGTGTTGTGATACTTGATGTGGTGACACTGTCGTGACCTCTGAGATTAAAGCCTCAAGGTGGTGGTGGTGGAGGGGGGGGGGGGGGGGCTGCAGCCATCTTGGTTCCCTAGAGACGAGGTCACTGTGAATATTATCAAGATTCAAAGTTGAACTGAAACATTCACTCACAGTTATTACAGTGGGAATGAATAAAAGAAGAACGGCATAAAAGGGCTCTCACCATCCCAGCTAATAATCAGTACACTGGACTTTAGCTCTCTGTGGATTGGACCATATAGATATAGATATTTAGAGTTAATTATTTATGCTTTGACAAAAACATGAACAAACAAATTTCCTGAGAAAAACACGTGCAGTTTCGACGATATTATGCCTCTTCTGTCTTTCACACTTTGTAAATTCATCCCGCGGGCCGGATTGGACCCTCTGGCGGGCCGGTTTTGGCCCACGGGCCGCATGTTTGACACCCCTGGTCTAGAGCTAGACTGCAGCTCTGTATACTACCTACTGCTGCTGTAACATGTTATGTCAAAATGTCATAAGAAAAAAAGTATGTATTCACCAATGTTGATTTCTGTTGTGTTGTTTTAAAATGAATATGAACTTGAAGAGTTCATTTGTAAAAGCAGATAACACTGACTTTGAGATGTAACAAAACAGACATATCTCAAAAAAATAAAGTTTTATTGAAAACTACACTATGCAAAGAATAATTACAAAGCCTCAGCTCATTTTTTTCAAAATGGCACTTATCTGCTTATCTTTTGCTTATCTGCAAATTAACTCTTCACTTGTTTTCTTTGCATTATACGGTAGGCTAAGGTAAAACACCAGATTTTTTTTCTGTTGTCATTCTCTGCAAATAAATGCTCTAAATGACAATATTTTTATTTATAATTTGGGATAAATGTTGTCAGTAGGTTATAGAATGAAACCACAGTGTTCATTTTACTCAAACACACAGCTATGAATAGCAAAACCAGAGGAACTCATCATTTTGGAGCGGTGTCTTCATGTTTTACAGAGCTGTATATAGTTATATATATATATATGTTGTTCTCAGTGCAGACAGGCAGGTTGGACCAAACCATTGTGAGTCTCAGCTGAACAACAGAGGTGGGTGGGGGGGGGGGGGGTCAGCAGGGAGCCCCCCCCCCCCCCCCCCCCCCCCACCTCTGGGATCTATGGATCTATTTCTGTCTCTGACCAATCAGAGGAGAGGAGCTATGAACTCTCTGACCCCCCCCCCCCCCCGACTCCAGAGGCCGAGAGAGAAGAAGAAGAAGATGATGATGATGATGAGGTCATTAAAGTGATCTCACCACACACACACACACACACACACACACACACACACACACACACACACACACACACACACACACACAGCTGGTTAATTGTGTCGTTAATCAGACAACGAGGACACGACCTGAACCTGACTCAGTGTGTGTGTCTGTGTGTGTGTGTGTGTGTGTGTGTGTGTGTGTGTGTGTGTGTGTGTGTGTGTGTGTGTGTGTGTGTGTGTGTGTGTGTGTGTGACCAGGTCTGTGAGGTCACAGGTCACAGATAAGAGGCGACCTCTGACCTCCTCCTGTCGACCCCCTTCACCCTCCTGTCGTCCTCCGGGGTCAAGGAAGAAAGAAAGGAAGGAGGAAGGGAAAGATGGGAGGAAAGAAGGAAGGGAAAAGGAAGGAAAAAAGATTGGGGGGGGGGACAGATTCGTTCAAGGAAGGAAGAAGAAGGAAGAAAGAAGGGAAAGAAGGAAGGGAAAAGGGAAGGAAAGAAAGATGGAGGGATAGGGAACAGATCAGGTCAATTGGCTCAAAAGAGGAAGGAAGAAGAAGTAAGGACAAAGGGAAGGAAGGAAGGAAGGAAGGAAGGAAGGAAGGAAGGAAGGAAGGAAGGAAGGAAGGAAGGAAGGAAGGAAGGATTGATTGTGGAAAGAAGGAAGGATGGAGGAAGGGAACAGTCCTGACCCAGAAGGACACCAGGAGGGTTAAGGTCGACCTTCTCTGTTACACACACATAGAAACACACACTAATGATGAGGATCCAACAGAGATAATCTGTGGTTTGCTGTGGTTGCTATGGCGACAGTGATGTATGTCTTAAGGCGATTCCATCAATAATGACCTGATAGTGAAGATTAATGATGTCATCAACGCCACAGTGAACGGATGAATCTGAAGAGGCAGAATTTAAAGGTTCAGTTACACTCATGTGACTTTCTTTTTCTTTTTTTCTTTTTTTTTTTTAACTTTATTGCCTTTATGCACATTAACAGGCAATTAACATCACAAAGGAAAACAGATCAAAACATCTTGAGATTGGGTCTCATCTGTCACACAAATAGCACTGTAAAGGGTATTGCACATATTTTTTCTGGTTCTATATGAAAAAGGGATATTTTAGATAATAATAGTGTATACGAGTCTTAAGCGATCTAATCGGTAACTGGGCTCCACCTTCTCATAAAAACAGGTACTTTTAGCTGTAATTGGGCAGTCATATATTCCATCATGTAGACATGTTTTACTTTCTGTAACCACTGAGTGATCATGGGGGGGGGGGGGGGGGGGGGGGTCAGTCTTCATCATGTGAATTTATTTACACAACAATGAATTGGTTGGAATTTAAATGTTTCTGCCTCATTTGTTTCATTAAAAAAAAACTGGCCTATTTAAAGAAACAGTTAATGACCCGAACAGTTCAAACTGTTGTAAACATTTAAAACATTTAAAATCTTTTTTTTATTCACATGTTTTGACTTTTTTTTTTTATATATAGAAACATTTAATTTGCAATTTATAAGTTCCTGCATCATCGTAGTGACCATCACTATTGTTTAAGAACTTTAAAGTCCGTCAGTTCTTTAACTTGATGGAATCAGAGTCTCTTTGTCACAGCTGATGATGATGATGATGATGATGATGATGATGATGATGATGAATGTTTCCCTGGAGGATCAATAACTGCACAGGTATTAATAGATACTAAAGTATCTAGTGTATAATTAGTAATGGGTCTGAGGACAGAGGATGTTGTTATGATGGGATGTAAAGCCCTTTGAGACAAACTGGTGGTAACAACGGACTATAGGCTACTAATAACACTGCTTTGTCTAATGTGAGTTTATTTTTGACTAGATCTGATTTTACACATTCATAATGCTGTGAAATGAATAAATGCAGAATAAACATGATAATGGTGATACAGTGAATATTTCTCTGACAATAATCGTAACAAAATCTATAGGGTGAATATTTGAACATTTTTTGAAATTCAGTGTAGCAGACCACTTTTTGGTTGTATGTATTGCTGTTAATCATTTTGTCCACAAGAGGGCAGCCTTGTACTGCTAAAATGGTTAAATAAGTTAAAATCTTTAAAAACTAATAGTTAAGTTACTTTAAATGCATTGTGACATGATTTCGTTACATAAATATATTTCGTGATTGGAGTGCATTATAGTAAAATGTCATTCATCTGGTTTTTATATGCATATTGTCCGTTTTGAAGGTTATATTTGTAATGAGCTTTTATTTTGAAGAGATCGCTAACCTACTATGTCACTTCCTGGCTATGTTGTGTCTTCCGGTGAAAACAAGGTGATACGGAACAAGTTAACGGCAAAGTAATAAGTTAAGGTAAACAAAGGAGAAAGAGGCAATGAAAGAGTTGCGGTAAATGAACAATAAAGGACTGGAAATAGCAACCCCCCGAGGAGGCACAAGGTTAGCAATTTGTAGTGTTTACGGTACTTGTGTTGATGATTTGTATCAGAAAGCTAAAGCTATGCTAACTGTTTTGCACATAATGAAAACATAAATGTAACTGGTGTATCTTTGTGTCTTATCAGTTCTCACGTTGGTATTCAACGAGTTGGTTACGGAATGGTTTATGGAAATAAATGTTGAAAACCACCAGTCGAGTCCTAAATCTTTCGGAGGGTATGCTACAGTGAGAACTTCACCCAGCGAGGCACCAGGGATAACTTCGCTCATCAAGGCTCCGGTGACTTCGCCCAGCAAGGGACCAGTGACAACTTTACCACATGCATCGCCACTCCGTCTGTGAACTCCACGGTCAAGCAGCACAGCACGGAGCTACGCCACAGCATCGTACTGTATGGTAAAGTGATGGCTCAAGGGACGGTAAAGACTACAAATACAGTAAAAATGGATGTCTTAAAGGAACAGATAAATAAACTACAAGCAGAGATTGAAGAAAATAGAGGATTGCTAAATCAAAAGGATGAAGAATGCTTGTCATGGCAGGAATTAAAGGAGCTAACTGAAACCAAAAATAAAGAACTAGTTGAGCTTCAACATGAAATGAATGACACTGAGGAAATAAAAATACCACGTCATTCAGAACGCAAAGGTGTACCCACAGAGAGGTTTCTTACCTATCAAAGGGAGGAACAAAGTAAAAAGGAAAGGAGACTGCTTAGCCTTTATGAACAATGGAAAATTCAAATCAGATCAACGAAAGAAAACCTAAAGCAAAACACAACAGATATGGAACTGGCTAAAATGGCAGACACTGTTGAAAACGGAAAAGATGACATCATGAAAATTTACCACGAAATAAGACAGGGTACCACCCCATCCGCTGATTTAAGACGCAAAATAGATGCTTGTGAGGCAGTCACTAAAGACATTATGAAAATAATAAATGAACGCTTATCCGGAATAGACGATGTCTTTGATGCAGAGCGTGAAAAACGCAAACTCCGTGAGCTCCATGCTCATAACTACGCCCACTCCATTTATGGGACTGCTTCTCAGTCAGCTAATAGTCACTTCTCTGAAGCATCAGTCATGGCTGCAAAAAGGGCTGAAGCAGTCGCAGAGCTCGCTGCAAAAGAGGCTCAATGCAAATTAATGGAGGAAGAAAGAAAGCAGAAGGAAAAAATAAGGATGATGGAATCTGAATTAGAGCGTTTGCAAGCAGAAAGGGACAGAGAAGTAGCACGTGTGAGGCTGGAAAGCTACGACAGAGAAATCAGACAGGAAACTGACAATCAGTCTGCCTACACAGCAACAAGACAGTAGATACAACAGGCAGAGCCCTGCCATCCCCTCTGTGTATCACCAAAACCCTTCCATAGTCCCACCAAATTCCTCCACTGACATCTCCTCTTTAGCCCAAGCGATACAAGACAGCATAACCATCAACAGACTCCCCATGCCAATGCCCACAGTGTTTGGAGGAGACCCCATCCACTACATTGAATGGAGAGCTTCATTCATGTCACTGATAGATAGAAAAAGCATCTCATCAGCCGACAAACTTTATTATCTAAAGAAATATGTCAGTGGCCCTGCTCACAAATGTATTGAAGGCACCTTTTTCCGAGACGATGACGAAGCATACAGAGATGCATGGAATAAGCTCAACCAACGCTACGGGCAGCCATTTGTCATTCAAAGGGCTTTCAGAGACAAGCTGTCAAAATGGCCGAAAGTGCAAACCAAAGACGCTGAAGGGTTAAGGGCCTTCTCTGATTTCCTAAATGCCTGTCTCCAAGCCATGCCTCACGTGAGAGGTTTAGAAATCTTGAATGATTGTGAAGAGAATCAAAAGCTGACACAGAAAGTCCCAGATTGGCTAGCAGCACGCTGGAATCGTCAAGTCTCAATAGCTCTCATGGAAGGAAGAGACTTCCCCACTTTTGAAGACTTCGCCAGATTTGTGTCAGTGGAAGCGGAGATAGCATGTAACCCAATCACTTCCCTGCATGCTCTACACTCATCCAGCTCATCCTACGTCAAAAGAAACACAAATGAAACAAAGGGAAACAAAGTAAGTGTCTTCAGCACTCAAACAAATGCAAACACTGAAAACACAAGGCCAAACTATGTAAAAGAAAAGCCTCCCTGCATGTGGTGCAAAGATGACAAGCATCAACTGTCCAAGTGCTCAAAATTCAAAGAAAAATCCCTCAAGGAAAGACGAACATTCATAAAAGACAATAAACTGTGCTATGGATGTGTCAAACCAGGTCACAGCGCCAAGGAATGTCGTCACCGTCACACCTGTGATCTGTGCAAGGGAAGGCATCCCACCTGTCTACATGATGAACATTACAAAGGACATGAGGAGAAAGACAGACCTGTAAGCATGGAAAGAAGGAAAATTACAGCAAATGTGAACACAGCTTCAAACTGTTCAAATGAAATTGTGACAGCTAGCCCACTCTGTGTCACTAAAGAGGGTCAGTCATACAGCACCTCCATGATCGTCCCTGTGTGGATCTCCTCCGCCACCCAGCCGTCCAAAGAACATCTCGTCTATGCACTGTTGGACACCCAGAGCGACAGCACTTTCATAGAGAGAGAAGTAAGTGATGAGTTACAACCAAACACTTTCCCTGTACAACTGAAACTCACTACTATGCTAGGAGAGAGCATGATAATGAAAAGTGAAAGAGTAGAAGGACTTCGTGTCAGAGGCTACAATTCAGGCATTTACATTGATCTCCCTCCTTCATACACAAAAGACTGTATCCCCATGAACCGTGATAACATACCTACCCATCAAACAGCAAAACAATGGCCTCACCTAGCAGCAATCACAGATCAGATACCCCCTCTCCTCAGCTGTGATGTCGGACTCCTCATTGGGTATAACTGTCCAAGAGCTATAAAACCCAGACAACTGATTGATGGAGCAGACAATGAGCCCTACGCCGTCCTCACAGACTTGGGGTGGAGCATTGTGGGCTGCTCTACACCTGGCTTTAATGAAAGACAGTCCAGCCTGTGTCACAGAGTCACGGTAAAGGAACTTCCTCCAGTAACGCCGATGGATGTAATCAGCGTCCTGGAGTCAGACTTTAAGGACACGAAAGGAGATGACAAAACTGTCTCACAAGAGGACCTCATGTTCCTGAGCACACTCAAGGATGGTATAAAGAAAAATGCCCAGGGACATTACGAGATGCCTCTTCCATTCAGAAAACGGCCCTCCTTACCTGACAACAAAAGACTCGCTGAAATCAGGCTCAGTCATCTTCAACGCAAGTTCAGCAGGGATGAAAAATACAAAAGAGACTACACAACATACATGAAGGAAATCATAGAAAGAGGTGATGTGGAGGAAGTGCCCACAGATGGAACTGAAGGTGAGCGGTGGTATATTCCACATCATGGCATATATCACCCTCAGAAGCCTGACAAATTGCGTGTTGTGTTCGACTGCTCTGCAAAATACTGTGGCACAAGCTTAAATGAACACCTGCTCCCAGGACCAGACATGATCAATAACCTGACAGGTATTCTTATAAGGTTCAGACGGCATCCCATTGCTCTTCTATGTGACATAGAGAAAATGTTTCACCAATTTCATGTCCAAGAGGAAGACCGCAACTACCTCCGGTTCCTCTGGTGGAAGGATGGAGATACAACAACACAACCTCAGGAGTACCGCATGAAAGTACACCTCTTCGGTGCGGTGTCATCCCCTGGGTGTGCGAACTATGGACTTAAGTATTTAGCCAAAGAACACAGCCACACACACCCAGTAGGAGCACAATTTGTTGCAAAAGACTTTTATGTAGACGACGGAGTGACAAGTACAGACAATGTGAAAAGAGCCATTCAGTTGGCACAGGAGGCAAGGGAGATATGCAGCAAAGGTGGTCTCCGTCTCCACAAATTTGTGTCAAATAACCATGCTATATTGCAGAGCCTGCCCCCATCAGAGTGTGCAACAGAGACAAACACAAAGGACTTAACATTCAATGACACACTGGAACGAGCTTTAGGAATTCAATGGAGCATAAAAGAGGACAGCTTCAGATTCAACAACACCTTAAAGGACCAACCAGCCACACGGAGAGGCATATTATCTACTGTCGCTTCCATATATGATCCTCTCGGCTTCCTCGCACCATATGTCCTCCACGGAAAGAGAATCCTCCAAGAGATGTGCAACCAGGGCACTGGTTGGGATGAACCCCTGCCAGAGAGGTTAAAGCCACGGTGGGAGAGTTGGCAACGTGATTTCACCAACCTACAGAAAATAAACATCAATCGCTGTTACTTACCTGCTGACTTTGGAGAAGTTGTAGAGACTGAATTACACCACTTCTCAGATGCGAGCACAAGCGGATACGGGCAATGCTCTTATCTGAGAGTCAAAAACAAGAAAGGAGAGATTCACTGCTCACTGGTGATAGGAAAGGCCCGTGTTTCTCCAACAAAAGTGACCACAATACCACGGCTCGAATTAACTGCAGCAGTGGTTTCAGTCTCCATCAGTAACATGCTCCGAGAAGAATTGAGAATTGTTGATGGAAAAGAATACTTTTGGACTGATTCAAAAGTGGTGTTAGGCTACATAAATAACGATGCACGGCGATTTCACACTTTTGTAGCCAACCGGGTCCAGAAGATCCGCCACTGTACAGACCCACAGCAATGGCGCTACGTCCCTACGGATGAGAATCCAGCAGATGGAGCATCCCGAGGTAAAACTGTAACTGAACTACTTGCATCTGACTGGTTCACCGGCCCTATGTTCCTCTGGGAGAAGGAGTTACCCACGGAAAATGATGCAGTGCCAGACCTGTCCATAGGGGATCCAGAAGTCAAAAAGGCACAAGCCCTGCAAACAAAAACTACAGAAATAATGAGTCTTGTCGACCGCCTGTCCAAGTTCTCATCATGGTCCCGAGCTACCAGAGCTGTAGCCCGCCTGCTTCGACGAGTCAAAAAGATCACATCACATGCTCTTTCAACAGTGAGTGAAAGAGAAAGTGCTGAGCGTGTCATAATCCTGGATCTGCAAAGACAAGCATATGAAGAGGAAATCAAATCATTGAGCAAAGGTAATCAACTACAGCGTGGCAACAAATTACACCACCTTGATGCTTTCCTCGACACAGACGGTCTCCTCAAGGTGGGAGGACGACTCCGCCACTCGTCACTCACTGACTCCTTCAAGCATCCAATTGTCATTCCTAAAGAGCACCATGTGACAAAGTTAATAATAGCTCACAACCATGAAAAGACAAAACATCAAGGAAAAGGATTCACAATAAATGAAATCAGAGCCAGTGGATATTGGATTCCTGGAATGAGCAGAGCAGTAACATCTTACATCCATCAGTGTGTGATCTGTCGTAAACTCAGGAGAGCTGCAGAGGGTCAAAGAATGAGTGACTTACCTGTAGAACGCGTCGAGCCCTCCCCTCCTTTCACACACTGTGGTATGGATTGCTTTGGCCCTTTCATGACGACACAGGGAAGAAAACAGCATAAACGATACGGCCTGCTCTTTACTTGTTTTTGCTCACGAGCCATTCACATCGAGATGTTAGAGGATATGTCCACGGACACCTTCATCAACGCCCTGCGATGTTTCATTGCTCTCCGTGGTGCAGTCCGTCAAATTCAATGTGATCAGGGCACCAATTTTGTTGGTGCCAAGAATGAATTCAAGACAGCTTTACAAGAACTTGACACACAGAGACTGAACACATTCCTGTCACAGAAACAGTGTGATTTCATCATGAATGCACCTCACTCCAGTCACGCAGGGGGCGTGTGGGAGCGCCAGATAAAGACTGTCAGAAGTGTTCTGAGCTCTACCCTGTCTCTTTCTCAAGGCAGACTCAACGATGCTTCATTAAGGACTGTACTGTACGAAGCCATGGCCATAGTCAACAGCCGACCTCTCACTGTTGATAACTTGAACTGCCCTGACAGCCTTGAACCTCTCACCCCCAATCATCTCCTCAACATGAAGTCCAGTACAGCACTTCCTCCACCAGGCACATTCCCTAGAGAGGACCTGTACGGAGCAAAGAGATGGCGTCGTGTACAGTTTTTATTGGAACAGTTTTGGAGTAGATGGAAACGAGAATATCTCCACAATATCACCACAAGGCAGCGGTGGCACACGCCAAAAAGAAATCTAATGGTGGGTGATATAGTGATGGACAAAGATGAACTGTTACCCAGAGGTGAATGGAGACTCGCAAGAGTCATAGAGACCGTCAGTGGCAAGGATGGACTTGTAAGAAGAGTGAAAATCTCAGTAGGAGATAAGAATCTGAGCAAGAAGGGTGAGCGTCTTGCCAAACCTTCAATATTGGAACGCCCAGTGCAGAAGTTAGTTCTGCTTTTTGAAGCTTCTTAAGATGTGGCTACACAAAGACAATGACACTCTTATTGAGAAAATTATTCTTAGTTCACACTCACAGTATTCAATGTGGAACGCAAATAATTTTGGTGGGAGTGTAGCAGACCACTTTTTGGTTGTATGTATTGCTGTTAATCATTTTGTCCACAAGAGGGCAGCCTTGTACTGCTAAAATGGTTAAATAAGTTAAAATCTTTAAAAACTAATAGTTAAGTTACTTTAAATGCATTGTGACATGATTTCGTTACATAAATATATTTCGTGATTGGAGTGCATTATAGTAAAATGTCATTCATCTGGTTTTTATATGCATATTGTCCGTTTTGAAGGTTATATTTGTAATGAGCTTTTATTTTGAAGAGATCGCTAACCTACTATGTCACTTCCTGGCTATGTTGTGTCTTCCGGTGAAAACAAGGTGATACGGAACAAGTTAACGGCAAAGTAATAAGTTAAGGTAAACAAAGGAGAAAGAGGCAATAAAAGAGTTGCGGTAAATGAACAATAAAGGACTGGAAATAGCAACCCCCCGAGGAGGCACAAGGTTAGCAATTTGTAGTGTTTACGGTACTTGTGTTGATGATTTGTATCAGAAAGCTAAAGCTATGCTAACTGTTTTGCACATAATGAAAACATAAATGTAACTGGTGTATCTTTGTGTCTTATCAGTTCTCACGTTGGTATTCAACGAGTTGGTTACGGAATGGTTTATGGAAATAAATGTTGAAAACCACCAGTCGAGTCCTAAATCTTTCGGAGGGTATGCTACATTCAGACTTCTGGTCTATATTGTGATATGAAGCAAACACTTTCAATCTACATCCTGTACCATTCTGAAACCCTCAGGTTGTGATCTAATGAAATCCAAAGAGAAAATTCTGATATCACACTCCTAAAAGAAATACCAAACATATTTCGACTCTGATTGCAAACCCTAACATTATCAAAAAAGACAAGATTTAGAAACAAGAAAGAAAAAAAATTCAAAGCCATTTAACCCTTTAACAGTATTATGACCACCTCCAGTTATTAAATATAATTTCCTTTAGTTGTAAAATATCCAAAACAATGCATTATAACAATAAAACCATGTAAACAACCATTGTTATATTGTTCAACCTATTCAACTACACAGTTTTACCTGAGAAAGCACTGTCCCACTTTAAGAAAACCACCTGTCCCACATTAGGAAGACATGTTTCCTAAAGTGGGACAGTAATTTGGATTAAAATTCTAAATATTGAGCATGTTTACACCATATTAAGATGTATTTCAATGCATCAACATATTATAAACACATTTTGACAACAAATTGCAATAATATTGTTTTTTTTAATAAATGATGGCCTTAACATTAAATTTGTCCTCACACGTGGGTTCATCAATAACTCTGAGCTCTCACACACTGAACCTCCACAAGCTGAAACATAAACACTCTTCAGCATCGTCATGGAAACGGAGGAGGAAACTGACCTCCTAAGTGTGTGTGTGTGTGTGTGTGTGTGTGTGTGTGTGTGTGTGTGTGATGCTTCGCCCGGCGCCGGCGGCCATGTTGGAGCCTCGGAGTAAAAATAACACAAAAACCAGACTGAAGAAGAACAAACGACTCCCTGAGGACGACACACACACACACACACACACACACACACACACACACACACAGACACACAGACACACACACAGACACACAGACACACACACACACACACACACACACACACACACACACACACACAGACACACACACACACACACACACAGGAGCAGAGATGTGTGTGTGTGGGCGGCAACGTGGGCGATAGTGTGTGTGCCTTTAGGCTGCAGTCAGTCTCATTCTGTTACGTTTCCATGGCGACGGTATTGATGATGTAAAGGTGTCATGGTCACTGGGACCTGAGGATTCACACACACACACACACACACACACACACACACACACACACACACACACACACACACACACACACACACACACACACACACACACACACACACACACACACACACACACACACACACACACACGTCTCCACATGTGGACGAGGGACTACTTGATGAGGTGGAAGGACACGGTGGACACTTCGCCGTCATGTGACCAGACAAAACTATAATTCTTAACTGGAAAATCCTTTGGCACCGTTTCATTAAAAACATAGTGAAATGTTAAAGGGATAGTTCAGACTTTTTGAAGACAAAAAAAGGCTGAACTATCCCTTTAAACCAATGGTTCTCAAAGTCTCAGGGCTTCTAGAGAGGGTTCAAGGTGGTTCCCAACTTTCTCTTGAAATTTTACCACTTTTTTCCAGAAATGTCTCTACAATATTTCCACAAATTCACGCCATTGGCCCTAATTTGAACGTACATTGACTAAAAAAGTAAATGTTTGTGTATTTCTGGTGTTTGCTTAAATGTTAAAGCAGAAGTAAGCGATCCGGTCGTTTTGGCTAATGCTGCGTTCCAGGCAGGCTTTTGAAACCGTAAATTACAGCTTCAAGTCACAACTTACGACTTTGTAGCGTTCCAGGCAACCCACTCGTGTTTCTCCGACCTGTTTTACCTGTGAAAGTCACTATAACGGCCACTCGTAACTTCTGACCCGTGAACTCGTACCAGATCGAACTGGTACCACTTCACAGGTCGGAAAAACACGAGTTACGAGTTGCCTTGAACGCACCATAACGTCTTGTCAGCCGATGGAGTTAGCAGCCCCCACCCTCGTCATGGATCTATTGGTCCTCGTCCCTACGTCACCACATTCAGGCGCATCCCTTGGCTGCACACACAGAGAGGACTGCCCCTTTATGCCGTTCTCTCTCCTCATTGGATAAAGGTTGTAGGATACAAGGAAAGTTTTCTCCTGGGCTCAGAGCAGAGCAGAGTGACTGACAGACCCGTGTTTCAGACCAAACACTCTATAGAAGTGATTGCTGTCGGAAGATACAACTATTTAAGACTTAGATTAACACAAACATTCACCTTACTTCTGCTTTAAATGTTAAATGTTGTCCACTGAGGCTCCGTGGTCTAATTTGTGTTTTATTCAATTCAACTCAATTCAATTCAAAACACTTTATTTGATTTGATGTTGTTGATGTTCTGTTTGTCCTCTTTCACTGATGCTGCTCCTCGTGCCTTTTAAATTTCCTCTCGGGGACAAATAAAGTACAACTTAGGTCCTTGATGTAAAAGAGATTGAGAACCAACGGTTAAAAACACAGTTAGACAAATAGAACAAACTGTTGAGAGCAGCTCAATGTTAATGTGTTACCTGGTTGAGTTGAGGAGGCGAGCAGCATTTAGGATAAAGAACTTTAAAGGTGCAGTGTGTAAAATGTTGGTAAAACCGTGACATCCAGCGTTCAGATTCTCCCGCCTCCCGTGGTCAAAAGTATGGTGGCCTCCGAGGACAAAACAACCAGGACTGAGACGACATTTTACCATATGTCTGCTGTTTCCTCCTCCTTATTCTTTGTTGGTTTATATATGAACGTGAAACTCTTTATAATAATAATAATAATAGTTTAGATTTATAGCCTATAGCGCCTTTCAAGACACCCAAGGACACTTAACTCTTGAAACCTGCTCTCTGATTGGCTGGATTTTCCCTTCAGGCTGCCGTACAAACATGGCGGCGCAAGATGGCGATGCTCTCTAAAGCAAAGACCCTTGTTATATGTAGATATAAAAGAAGAATTATAAGGCTACGACAACCAAACAGGTTTTATTTTATAGTGACTATACACTGATACTAGTTTACCTGGCACTATACGTGAACTCCAACTCTCACCTTGTTCACTAAACTTCTCAAGACATGGCTGTTGGAAAATCAGATATGTGATCATAATCCTGTCTAAAAGTGTTGATTCTATGTGACACCACTCTGTATTTTTATTTCTTTTTTTGTATATTGTATATACATATACTTATGTATCTCAATTCCTTACAATAGTGTGTACATAATACATTTATCTATACAAATTTAGTGCAATATCAGACACACATCTGCATGTGCATCGTGCCGTGGGTATAGAGCAGTTTAAGTCAATCCTGCTCTTTATTGGGGCATCGTGCAATCAGAATAATTTAATCTTGCACTCGTCACTTTAACAAATAGCACTTTAATTAGTACTGTAGTGCCCTATTTTATAACTGTTCTGTAATCTCTTGGTCCCCTTTATACTTTTTTGGCTAATCAATATATGTTGTTCATGTCATATATGTTTGTGTAAGATGTCAAGGTGTTATCATGTTGCATTGTTCTATTGTCCTAGTCCTGCCTCTTGTGTTTTTATCTTCATTGTTTTTATGTCTAACATCAACCTGCCAATGGGACTGGGGATGGAAATTAGCCACACTCAATATGTACTGTTCCCATTTTTAAAAATAAAATAAAATCTGAAATACAAATATATTCATGGGGACTAGATTCAGATTTTAAAACAGAAGTAAGCGATCTGGTGGTTCTGTCTAACTTCCTGTCAGCAGATGGAGTTAGCAGTCCCGTGTTTCAGACCAAACACTCTATAGAAGTGATTGCTGTCGGAAGATACAACTATTTAAGACTTATATTAACACAAACATTCACTTTACTTCTGCTTTAACAATAAACCTGGTTCATTATTACAGACTGGACCTTTAAACATTAAACATTCGTCCTCCTCTGGACACACAAAGGAAACCTGGACCTGGACCTGGAGCAGTCTGAGTTCAGCGTTAAATAGAATAAAATGTAATAAAGCTCATGGTCCAACACACTCATCCACAGATGCAGCTGAGTGTGAAGGGCGACAGAGGTTTTATTTATCTGAAGGAGGCTGCAGTGTGTGTGTCTGTGTGTGTGTGTATGTGTGTGTGTGTGTATGTTTGTGTCTGTACGTGTATGTGTATGTGTGTGTGTGTGTGCGTGTATGTGTGTTTGTGTGTTTTAAGGGCAAGCTCAAGGAGTTTCAGTTTCCTGTAACACAGCAGTGATTTATTCCTCCGTTGCCTGTGAGCCGACGACCTCATCCAGTCTCTGTGTGTGTGTTTCTGTGTGTCTGTGTGTAGTTGTGTGTCTGTGTGTAGTTGTGTGTGTTGGTCCCTGCAGAGTCAGTCTGTCGTCCTCCTTCAGCCAAACCTGCAGCTCGAGTGGAAAAAGTGAAAAAATAAAAAGGAAGAAGACGAAGAAAAAAAAAAAAAACATATTTCAGGGCCGAGCTGCTGCGTTCAGGCTCCCTGGGAAAACACAGCACCTCTGTGTGTGTCTGTGTGTGTGTGTGTGTGTGTGTGTGTGTGTGTGTGTGTGTGTGTGTGTGTGTAGGTTAATATAGTTCTTATCAACCGAGCTGTCAGCAGTCCAGTTTCATTATGTTAATGGAGACAATGACTAATGACCTCTGAGACGCACACACACACACACACACACACACACACACACACACACACACACACACACACACACACACACACACACACACACACACACACACACACTCAGACTCACAATGCACAGGACAGTGAGTAATGGCGAGTGCTGACTGCATGGGAATAAACCCCCAGAGAGCGCACACACACACTCTAACACACAATTCACTCTATATTCTTTATGGCACACACACTGACAACGCCCACATTCAGCCTTGGACGCCATCGGACCCGTTTTATTTTGAAAAGCCAGATTTGCACTGCAAAAACTCTACATCTTTCCTAGAATATTTGTCTTATTTCTTGTCAAAATGTGTCATTTCTAGTCAAAACTAATCTCTTTCTGCTTAAAATAAGACTCATCACCTAAAAATGAACTTCTTTTTAGATCATTTTCACTTGTTTCAAACAAATTTTCACTTGAAATAAGTAGAAAAATCTGCCAGTGAAAGCAAGTTTTTTGTGTTTATAATAAGGAAGAAAAACTTGCTCCACTATCAGATTTATTTCAAGTGAAAATCTGCTTGAAAGAAGTAAAAAGTGTCTAAAAACAAGCTGCTTTTAATGTGATGAGTCTTATTTTAAGTAAAATGCGTAGTTTTGAATAGAAATAAGACAAATATTCTTGGTAAGATTTTGAGTTTTTGCAGTGTGGGTTTTATTTTGAAAAGCCAGGCTTGGGTTTTATTTTGAAGAGTGAGAAAAAAATGCAGCCTAATGTGTGTGATGATGTGGTGCGTTAGGTGAGGCATGAGGAGTCTGTCCATGTCACGGTGTGTTTGTGTGTGTGTCTGTTTGTGTGTGTGTGTGTGTGTGTGTGTGTGTGTGTGTGTGTGTGTGTGTGTGTGTGTGTGTGTGTGTGTGTGTGTGTGTGTGTGTGTGTGTGTGTGTGTGTGTGTGAGACAGAGAGACCATCTGCACGACCATATGTGTTGCGTTATGGAGTTTCCACCAAACTGACCATCAGAGATTCAGTCTGACTTTAGGAGGTCATCACACACACACACACACACACACACACACACACACACACACACACACACACACACACACACACACACACACACACACACAGTGAAGCCTCAGATGAGACGACAGCGTCAACATCAGATGAATCAGATCAGAGCAGCAGATTAAATTCTTTAACTTTCACCACTGTGTGTTTGTGTGTCTGTGTGTGTGTGTCTGTGTGTGTGATGAGCTGAACTCTCTCTGAACCGTCACAACATCAACATGATGATTTGCAGTCGCACTAATTAAAACCAACAGTCGACCACAGAAAGACTCTTCCTGTCCGTCCCTCTGTTTCCATGACGACAGAGCAGAGAGCTCGGACCAGGAGGTTGGTAGTTGAACTCCTCAGTCCGACTCCAGTTGAACCAACAATCTGCACCAGAACCATTGTCAATGTTTAAACAGAGATTAAAATGCATTTAAACGGCAGAATACGTTAAAACTTTCTTTTTAAAATGGTTTTTGTGTCGTTTGTGACGTTTTTATGTCTCAGCTACGTGAAACATTTGAATGCAGAGTTCTTCCGGGTCCAACCTTGTTGTTGGTTATTCTGGTGTGATGCGTCTCCAACGCTTTGAATTCAGAAATTGGAGTTTTCAACTGGGAAAATTCAGAGTTGTGAGTTTTCTCAAACGCAGCATAACTGTGCGTTCACACCAAAAGCTTCCAAAGCGTCAAAACGCCGGAAGTCAATTTATTTTCAATGAGAGGCCGGCGACACTGAGCCACCAAAGCTTCAACTGGCGTCACCAGACGAGAAGTTGAACCAGGTTTAACTTTAGGGTAATTATCTATGACGCGGTTCAGCGGCAGCCTGTCAGAATAGAGATGTCCGTCGGCTCCCACTTTTTTTCTTTTTTTTGTCCTTTGGCTCCCCAATGACCAGCGCGATCGAACTTTGACATCAGTCACGTGACGAGCGGCCAAAGCGGCTAAAAATATGCTGTTTTGGGAGCTGTCTGGTCTGAAGCCCACCCTTGAGCGCTTTTGATGCTTTGGAAGCTTTTGGTGTGAACGCACAGTGACACTTCACCCACCGCTCAGCTAGCTAAACAGAGCTAGCAGCGTCAGTTTGTAACAGTGTTGCCAACTTTTCATTTCTTTATTTATTGAACTTGGCGACTTTCTCGCTAAATCTGGCGACTTTCCAAACCCTCTTGGCAACTTTTTTTGTCAAAAGCGACTAGCAACAAATCTAGCAACTTTTTCCAGTGATATTTACGTTTCTGGTTTGGAGACTCGGACCTGAAAGCACGTTATTACAGCTGTTTTCAACGAGCAGCGGCGCTGCCGCGAGCACTCGCCAGTAGTCAGCCTACACAGTAGTGCCACGGAGCTGTCTCCGCTGCATTCAGAGACGGCATCCCCCGCCGCCGCTGAGGTAATGACGTCATTTAGCGACTTCTAGCGACTTTTACGACAGCCAATGGGCTTTATGCACAGCTCCACTACTTCCTGAAATAAGCCAGCTCGTTTATTTCCTGTCTTACATTATTGGACCAATTGATTAATCCAGGTGTGTCTGACCTCACAACAATGGTCAGACACACCTGGATTAATCATTTATCAGGAGTCGTGTCCACCAAACGTGCTTTTAGTGCTCTGAGCGTCTACTTTCGTGCTCACAGCGCTCAGCGCCCTCGCTGGAAAAAACACTCTCAGCTGTGACTTTTTTTGTCGCGGCACTCAGAGGCTTCCAGTTTTAACCTGTTCAGCGCGGTGCTCGTCAATGTTACTTTTCCCAGACTGACCAATCACAACCAAGAAGGGGCGGGGCATATGTTACTGACAACAACGCAACCGGAGACGTGGCTCGGTTTGTATCATGACCCACTGGTTGAGAAGGTAGAACGACCTCAGGGTCCGTGTGGAGAGCTGCTGCTAACGCTGTTGTAAACATTAGCCGCGTAGGCTAATATATACAACAGCGTTAGCTGCAGCTTCGTTCTATCCTCGTTGTCGTGTTTACATTAAACATGTCAGAGGACTCGTTTGTAACCTAGCAACAGGGGCATTCTGACGAGAGAGAGAGCACGCGGTGGAGAGCTCTGTCTGGTGGACACGGCCTCTACTCTTCTTAACTAGCATAGCATCAAACCTCCTGACTCAGTGTGGTTGAGTTGACGGTGCTAGCTAGTATCAATCAGTCAATCAATCATTTATTGTCATTGTCATAAATAACAACGAAATTCCGTTGGAGCTACAACCTTACATCGTGTAAAAGGTGCGTGGTGTAGAATAGGTACCATAGGCACAAAATGTAAACAGAGAGCATGGTCAGAGGTAATGTATGTTGTAGCATTAGCCGCTAACGTTTCAGTAATGTATGTTGTAGCATTAGCCGCTAACGTTTCAGTAATGTATGTTGTAGCATTAGCCGCTAACGTTTCAGTAATGTATGTTGTAGCATTAGCCGCTAACGTTTCAGTAATGTATGTTGTAGCATTAGCTGCTAACGTTTTAATAATGTATGTTGTAGCATTAGCCGCTGACGTTTCAGTCTGTGTTGAGCCATTTCACTGAAGCTCCTGTCACTAATGCTAACGGCTAACGAGCCGCGACAAACATGAGACAAGAAGACAAGAAGGTTTTTTATCAAACTGTGGCTTTAATCAACGTGATGAGCGACGTCGCTGCTTCACAGGAACTTTATTTCACACTGTAGCTTTTTGATAATAAGGAATCGGCAGCATGTGGTGTTATATAAGTTATAAAAGCTGGTAAAAACAGGATAAAAACAAACCAGAGTCAGTCGGTCAGTGTGGCTGTTACATGGATATAGACATGTGATATAAACTGTCAGTCAGTTAGTACCATGTGTGGCGTTTCAATGCGTACCAAGCAAATATATTAGGTTTTAAATAGCTTTCTTAAAAAAAACACAAAACAAGAAAAACAACTCAACTCAGGGTCATCTACTAGAAAGAGAAGCTGTACAGACGTGGGCGTGGCTTCAGCAAAGAGCAAAGGTCTGTGATAATAAATACAAACTGTTGAGAGGGAACGGGAACCTGAACCTGAACCTGAACCTGAACCAGGAACATCTGGAGGAACATCTGGACAACTTTCTACAGAACCATCAGCAGGTCTGAGGAACCATCTGAAGAACTTTACAAACTTCTCTATGACTGAATCCTCCTCCAGAGAGCACGGGTCCTATCCAGACTCTTAAAGGCCTCGGTTCGAGTCAAACAAAGTGCTTTTCACATCCAACAGCATCTCAGACCTCCTCCTACTTCAAACTGGTTCCTGGTTCAGTGAAGCCGATCCAGTGATCCAGAGCTGTGTCTCAGTTCAAGTCCTTCCATACTCACACCAAAAGTGAGTCTAAACCCAGTAGCTGTGTCCCAATTCAACGGCTGCAGCCTTCGGAGGCGGCATTTGAAGGCCAATTACGTCACAGCGTCGCGACCAGGCCTGTCACAATTCAATTTAATTCGAAGGCTCCTCCAAATGCAGCCGACGAATGCAGCCTTCCTTCCTTTGCCTGTTCTAGGAGGACGCACCGCACCTATCATGGCCTCCCATATCCCAAGATTCTTTGCACGCCATTGTTGTTATTAGCAACCTAGCATGCTATCGAACGTTAGCGGCTCTGCGCCGTACCCCCGCTCTGCGGCCGGCTTGGAGCTGGGCTCCGCTGGCCGCACAGGTGAGGAGCCGAGGAACGGAGGAGCAGTTGCAAGCGCCACTTTCAAATGTTTATTGTTAGGATGTTGTTTACATTCGGACGCAATCAGGAAAGACCGTCTCATTTACCGACGGTTGACGCAGCCTCCGAAGCCGTTTCCTCCGTAGACCGCGTAGACCGGGTCCTCCGAAGCTGCAGCCGCTGAATTGAGACACAGCTAGTGTAAACTGTCAGAACCTGGATGGTTTCACTCATAACGGTCAGGAAGCTGAGTGTGGAGCGATTCCCAGACTTCCCACCCTCAGCGATCACCGTCTTGGCTACGTAGCAGAATATAATATATTATGTAAATCTACATACGGTAGGCCAATGGTTTTTGTTCATAATTAGAAACAGAACAAACCAGTAGATAGATGTGTTGAAGGCGACATAGCGTCCAAAAAGTAGAAGACATTGGCAACCATTGTGATGGTTAGTTCCAGAAAGTTCACAACGACAGGATTTGAGTAAGAACTTCTTGTAGAGGGTAAACTACAAGACAGTGACTCATGGAAGGATCTGAACTGAGACACTCAGATCTCTGAGTTCTGGTTTTAACAGATGCAGGTAGGACACCAGACCAAGGAGAAGCATCCTAACTCAGACCAGAGCAGGAAAACTAAAGGTCTGAAGAGCCAGGTGCTAACGGCGCCTCGTGGAAACACCTATTTCAGTTAATTTTGCTTTAATCCGGTGTAATCCGGTGTAATCCACTCCCTGCTACAAACACAGAGACAGGGGCTTTCTGATCCCAGACCTGTGTGGACCACGTGTTTGAGACGTACCGAAGCCTTGAACGCACCGCTCAGGTCCTGGTTTAAACATCAGCTCAGGCACTTGTTGGGCCAGACACAGAGGGGGGAGGGGCGTGGGGGGGGGGGGGGGGGGGGGGGGGGGGGGGAGGCCAATCTGATTGGCTAAATCTGAGTTCAAGACCAAACCTGAGCCGGATCCCAGACGAAGGAGAAACTGTCTGAGTGTTTGACATCATATCGGAGCGTTGACCACGCGTTTCTCTCTGTCAAGTTGAACCACATCTTCAGAGTTCCTCTAAAGGAGCTGTCTGCAAGCTGAGCTAATGCTACGAAGCTAACGTTAGCAATGGCTGCTGTTTACTGCCAGAGTTCAGCATCAAACTTTGTTCATCTTCTCGTCAACATCTGTCGTCTCCAGAGGTGGAAACAAACACATTCTCACTCCTCTTTCTCTACTGGTGTTGACACAAAGACACAAAGATGGCTGAAGCTCTCAACAGGCTGGGCTAAATAAACAACTGATAAAGCAATAGCAAAACTTACAAACTGCTCCTTTATTGACGAGTAAAACCCCACATGATGGTAGATGATAAAGTCGTTAATCAAGTGGCTGAAGACAAGAACAAGAACTAGCACCTCAGGAGTCCTCCTTGTTGTCTTGTTGGCAGTAACCAGAAGAAACAAACCTCCAACGTTCACAACATCAGCACCGAGCTGGAAGAAGAAGTTCTGTGAGGTCACACTGAGAGAAAACCACGAGGACTCGGGGATCGGGATCGGCCTGAAACCAGCGTCACACGGACTTTTACAAAGACGACGGACGACTGGTTGGTTCAGTCTCTCAGGCTCTGGAGGTCTGGGGTTGGTTATGAAAGTCTCTGTAGAAAAGTCTTAGTCCACATGCAGCAGCTGTCTGTTCTACATGAGGTCAGACTCAGAGGTTTGGTTCAGGTGAGCTGCAGCTGCGTGGGAAAAAACCCGGTTTCCACTGAATCCGTCTCCGCTCTGACTCCAATGCGGTTTAGCTCCGTTTGACGGATCAAACCTTCGCCCACTGGATGCGTCGCGTCTCCGATCCTACAAACTATGGTGATAACAGTCTACTGTAAACAACAGATGACTTTGTCTTTCTGAGGTTGATTTTCTGTCAGGTTAGTTACTCTGTGTTTTCTTTTTACTTTAAGTTTGTGTCCTTATAGATCAGGTGTGTTGTATCACTTAATATGGCGTTTTTTCACCTCCATGATGGTTGTTTTAGAGTTAAATAGAGAGACTGCTTGATGAAAAACTGTCCCTGAAGGCAACGTGCATCAGTGGTTTTGCATGTATTTCCCTCTAAAACAACTCTGTGTGGTAACGTTGTGTTATTATCTCATAGCGTGGTGAATGTGCAGGTCACAACTTGTCCACCAGAGCGTTGTGGAGTTGTTGGATTGTGTATTTGATGAGTTTGATGAGGGAAACCAAGAAATCCCATAATGAGCCTCCGTAGCGTAGCTCTGAGCAGCTCACGGCTCTGCTCCGCCGTTCTAAAAATAGCTTGCACCGACAATTAAAGGTAACGAACCTACTGCTATGACTATAGGGATTATGGCAATGGGCCAATTTGACTAAATGTTGAACTATCCCTTTAACTGTTTTAATTGTCTGGATGAGTGCGAATCGCTGCGGCGTTCCCAACGGAGTCGGAGTGGAGACGTATCCAATGGAAACTGCGGGCTGAAGAGGTGGCGGTCCGGGTGGGCGGGGCTTAGCGAGTCCTCACACCGTGGTCATGAGTTTGAGCGACCCCGACCTGAACCTCAGGATCTTCTTCTTCAGGTTGTGCGAGGCTTTGATCTTCACCACGGCCTTCGACGCCGCAGCCCGAGTCACTTCCTGTCCCACTGCCGTCTTCTTCTGGCTCCGCCCCCTTCCACCCGTCCCACCGCCGCCGCCGCCGCCGCTCTCCTGGGTGTCGCTGCTGCTGCTGCTGCTGCTCTCCTCCTCTACGTACTCGTCCCCGCTGGACTCGCTGTCCCCGAAGCGGTTGGCGGTGAAGTTGGAGCGCTCGTCTTCGCTCGTGTCCACGATGGTCGAGTGGAACAGCGACGCGCACTCGGCCGAGTACTCCGAGTCACTTCCTGTTCTGGCGGCGGCTGTAGCGGCGGCGGCGGTGGCGGTGTAGCTGTACGGGCTGATCAGCTGCTCAGTGGCAGCGGCGGCGGCGGGAAGCTCCTTTCTCTGACGCTGGCGGCAGCGCCCGAACGCCTCATCAGTCGCCAGCGGCAACGACGACGAGGACGACGCCTCCACGATGGCACGCAGCCGCTGCAGCCGCTGCCGGTAGTCGCCGCCGCTGCGCTTGTGTTTGGGTTTGGCGACGACCACGACCGGGTCGCGGCCGTGGAGATGATGATGATGATGATGATGGCTGCTGCTGTGGTGATGGTGGTGGTGGTTTCCATGGTGATGGTGTTTGGGGACGCCGCCACCCGACCGCTTGCTGCTGCTCGGCGTCGTTGCCGTGGCGTGCTTGTCCATGACCGACGCCGGGAGGTGTTTGTTGCCTCTGAAGGAGGACGCGGTTGCCGGCGGCGACCGTCGCCGGGAGGCTTTGACGTGGGCGGAGCCTCCGGCGGCGTCCAGTGGGCGGGGCTTCTTCTTAGATCGGTCCGCTCCTCGCTCCGCTGCGGTCTCTCGCCGCTCACACGCCCTACCGCTCTTCACCTTCACGCCGTTCATCTTCTTGTGGAGTTTCACCTTCTGGGCGGCGGCGTCGCTCTTCACTCGTTTAGTCGTTAATGACGCCACCGCCGCCGCTGCATCTCCGCCGGCTTCGTCCTGAGCTGGCGGCGCGGTGCGATCCCTGAGCGGCGGCGGTTCCTGGTCGCCAGGGAAACACGGCGGTTTGGCGGCGGAGTTTGCTTTGGCTCCGCCCACCTCACGGAAGTCTTTCGGCAGGGTGGCGGCTGCTGAGGGGAGGAGCCTCTTCTTGTTCAGACCCAGAACGACTGGGACCAAGTCGCCGTTCACCGCCACCGCTTCGCCACCAACATGGCCGCCAACATGGCCGCCACCAACATGGCCGCCATCGTGCTCTTCGCCTCTGCTCGCCACGGACACTGGCGGCGGCGGTTTGAGTTCCGACGCCCTCAGACTCCTCATCACACAGAGGCCGGCACTGACGCTGGTTCTGGGGCGGCTGCTTCTGATTGGCTGCACGCGGCGCTGCAGCAGACCGATGATGTAACTGTCCAGACGGCGCTGACACGAGGAGGAAGAGGAGGAGGAGGAGGTGACGAGCCAGGAGGAGGAGGAGGCAGCGACCGGCCAGGAGGAGCTCTGAGGGACCAGAGGAGGAGCAGAAGCAGAATTCGGTTCGTTGCCGCCGGCGACCTTCAGAGCCGCCGCCTCGTCGTCGCGGCCGTGATTGGCCGTCTGCAGCAGGAAGAAGGCGGGGCTCTGGACCGCCACGGCGTGCAGCGGGCTCGGGTAGCGGTACACGTCACCGCCGTTACGAGACACCAGGTCACAGTGGTACTTGGACTGCAGCGGCGCGGCGGCGGTCTCCACGGCAACGACGGAGGAGTCGAGGGCGAGCGGCGGCAGCGGGTGGTGTTGAGGGGCGGAGAAGGAGCGACGGACTGGACCGGAAGACTGGTCGTCACGGAGACCGTCACACTCCAGACAGCTGGAGTCATCTGAGGAGAAGCAGAGAGAGAAACGTCATCAACACAAACATCTACTTTTATTCTGAAGGAGATTTAACAGAAACATCTACCTTTATTCTGAAGGAGATTTAACAGAAACATCTACTTTTATTCTGAAGGAGCTTTAACACAAACATCTACTTTTATTCTGAAGGAGCTTTAACAGAAACATCTACTTTTATTCTGAAGGAGCTTTAACACAAACATCTACCTTTATTCTGAAGGAGATTTAACACAAACATCTACTTTTATTCTGAAGGAGCTTTAACAGAAACATCTACTTTTATTCTGAAGGAGCTTTAACAGAAACATCTACTTTTATTCTGAAGGAGCTTTAACACAAACATCTACCTTTATTCTGAAGGAGCTTTAACACAAACATCTACCTTTATTCTGAAGGAGCTTTAACAGAAACATCTACTTTTATTCTGAAGGAGCTTTAACACAAACATCTACCTTTATTCTGAAGGAGATTTAACAGAAACATCTACTTTTATTCTGAAGGAGCTTTAACAGAAACAACTACCTTTATTCTGAAGGAGCTTTAACAGAAACATCTACTTTTATTCTGAAGGAGCATCAACAGAAACATCTACTTTTATTATTAAACTCTGTTTAGAGTCTGAGTTTATTTCTCCTTGAGTCACCAGCTGACAGGAAGTGGAGCTCTGATGCAACGCTCCGCCGGCTGCAGTAATGACCCTGTTTGGTCGAGATGTGGACGCAGAGTCTGAGTCTGAGTCTGGGCAACGGGAAGTGGAAAATACTTCAGAGCTGGAGAGGTTAACCCTTCACACTCTGACACACACACTGAACACACACACACACACACACACGCGTTTCTTTGTCTTTTATTATTTCACAACCTCAACAGAAGCTGAAAAACAGATTTTACTCTCAAGCTGAACTGAACTACTGTGACTCTGTTGTTACACGTTAGTTGTTCTGTGTGTAGATGGTTGTGCACAACACACACACACACACACACAGACACACACACACAGACACACACACACACACACACACACACACACACACACACAGACACACACTGAGCTGAGACAAACAGCTGCAGCTGGAACAAACTGTTCTTCACCTCCGTCTGCTCCTTCACTTGTCTTCACTTGTTTAGTCGTTAATGAAAAACAGAGACAACACGGTGGGAGTGTCAACACAACACAAAGACTCTTATTCTGAAAGGCCGTGTGTGTGTGTGTGTGTGTGTGTGTGTGTGTGTGTGTGTGTGTGTGTGTGTGTGTGTGTGTGTTCACACTCACACATGAGGTGGATGTGGAGGTGTCATTGTGTGTGTGTTTACACAGCAGAGTGACCAAAAGGAGCAGAGCAACATGGAGGAGGAGGAGGAGGAGGAGGAGGAGGAGGAGGAGGTAGAAGCGAAGAAGAGGAGAAAGAGGAGGAGGAGGAAGAAGTAGAGGAGGAAGAGGAGGAAGAGGAGGAGGAAGTAGAAGCGAAGAAGAGGAGAAAGAGGAGGAGGAGGAAGAAGTAGAGGAGGAAGAGGAGGCGAAGAAGCGAAGAAGAGGAGGAAGAGGAGGAAGAGGAGGAGGAAGTAGAAGCGAAGAAGAGGAGAAAGAGGAGGAGGAGGAAGAAGTAGAGGAGGAAGAGGAGGCGAAGAAGCGAAGAAGAGGAGGAGGAGGAAGAAGTAGAGGAGGAAGAGGAGGCGAAGAAGCGAAGAAGAGGAGAAAGATAAGAAAGAGGAGGAAGAGGAGGAGGAGGAGGAGGATGAGGTGGAAGAAGTAGAGGAGGAAGAGGAGGAGGAGGAGAAGGAGGAGGAGGAGGAAGTAGAAGCGAAGAAGAGGAGAAAGAGGAGGAGGAAGAGGAGGAGGAAGAGGAGGAGGAGAAAGAGGGGGAGAAGGAGGAGGAGAAAGTAGAAGCGAAAAAGAGGAGAAAGAGGAGGAGGAAGAGAAGGAGGGAGGGTTTATACCTGTGGGGGGGGGGGGGGGGGGAGAAGAGGGGGGGTAGTACCTGTGGGGGGGGAGGAGGAGGAAGAAGAGGAGGAGGAGGAGGAGGAGGAGGGGGGGGGGGTAGTACCTGTGGGGGGGGGCCGTCCCTCGTCCACCGTGGAACAGAAACACTCACTGAAGACGGAGTTGGACGAGTTGGAGAGAGAACCGGACGCTCCGTCACTCAACTCATAGAAACCTGAGACAGACAGGAAGTGATGTCATCACCCGTCAAACAGCTGTCAACATGTACCTTTATTCTGAAGGAGCGTTAATATAAACATCTACCTTTATTCTGAAGGAGCGTTAATATAAACATCTACCTTTATTCTGAAGGAGCTTTAACACAAACATCTACCTTTATTCTGAAGGAGCGTTAATATAAACATCTACCTTTATTCTGAAGGAGCTTTAACACAAACATCTACCTTTATTCTGAAGGAGCGTTAATATAAACATCTACCTTTATTCTGAAGGAGCTTTAACACAAACATCTACCTTTATTGTGAAGAGGCTTTAATATAAACATCTACCTTTATTGTGAAGGAGCTTTAATATAAACATCTACCTTTATTGTGAAGGGGCTTTAATATAAACATCTACCTTTATTCTGAAGGAGCGTTAATATAAACATCTACCTTTATTCTGAAGGAGCTTTAACACAAACATCTACCTTTATTGTGAAGGAGCTTTAATATAAACATCTACCTTTATTGTGAAGGGGCTTTAATATAAACATCTACCTTTATTGTGAAGGGGCTTTAATATAAACATCTACCTTTATTCTGAAGGAGCTTTAACACAAACATCTACCTTTATTGTGAAGGAGCTTTAACACAAACATCTACCTTTATTGTGAAGGAGCTTTAACACAAACATCTACCTTTATTGTGAAGGAGCTTTAACAGAAACATCTACCTTTATTCTGAAGGAGCTTTAACACAAACATCTACTTTTATTGTGAAGGAGCTTTAACACAAACATCTACCTTTATTGTGAAGGAGCTTTAACACAAACATCTACTTTTATTGTGAAGGAGCTTTAACAGAAACATCTACTTTTATTCTGAAGGAGCTTTAACACAAACATCTACCTTTATTCTGAAGGAGCTTTAACAGAAACATCTACTTTTATTGTGAAGGAGCTTTAACACAAACATATACTTTTATTCTGAAGGAGCTTTAACACAAACATCTACCTTTATTCTGAAGGAGCTTTAACACAAACATCGACCTTTATTGTGAAGGAGCATTAACAGAAACCTCTACCTTTATTGTGAAGGAGCTTTAACACAAACATATACTTTTATTCTGAAGGAGCTTTAACACAAACATCTACCTTTATTCTGAAGGAGCTTTAACACAAACATCTACCTTTATTGTGAAGGAGCATTAACAGAAACCTCTACCTTTATTGTGAAGGAGCGGGGGCGTACCTGAGCTGGGCCGGCTGTCCGTCAGCTGGTCATGTGACTCCTCCGTGTCCAGTCTGAGGTCGCTGATCTGTCTGTCCAGCTCCTGCAGCTGAGACATGAGTCCAGCGTCTCTCCTCCTCAGACACGTCTGCAACACAGAGAGGAGGTTAAAGGGTTAAAATAAAAACGATCAGCTGCTGATAATAATCAATAATCAATCATCCTGAGATCTGGAGTTCATTAACTGTTTGACTCATTCATTGCTGATGTGGATTTTAAAACAAATACATGTTGAAATGATTCATATGTTTGACCAGAGACTCACACACACACACAAACACACACACACACACACACACACACACACACACACACACACACACACACACACACACACACACACACACACACACACACACACACACACACACACACAGTCTGAGCCGCCCCTCCCCCCCCTGAGATGGAAAACATGCGGGTTATGCAGAGCTGCTCAGGTCATGTGCTGCATTCCTGTGTACTGAGCTGCTGCTGCTGCTCGGTACACACAGCCTCATCACCAATACACCAATACAACAATACATGATCACCATTCCTATGAACCAGTCTGCCATCCAGTCCTCCATTAAGCTGGTCTGTCCTCTCTTCCTATGAACCAGTCTGCCATCCAGTCCTCCATTAAGCTGGTCTGTCCTCTCTTCCTATGAACCAGTCTGCCATCCAGTCCTCCCATTAAGCTGGTCTGCTCTCTCTTCCTATGAACCAGTCTGCCATCCAGTCCTCCCATTAAGCTGGTCTGCCCTCTCTTCCTATGAACCAGTCTGCCATCCAGTCCTCCCATTAAGCTGGTCTGCTCTCTCTTCCTATGAACCAGTCTGCCATCCAGTCCTCCCATTAAGCTGGTCTGTCCTCTCTTCCTATGAACCAGTCTGCCATCCAGTCCTCCCATTAAGCTGGTCTGCTCTCTCTTCCTATGAACCAGTCTGCCATCCAGTCCTCCATTAAGCTGGTCTGTCCTCTCTTCCTATGAACCAGTCTGCCATCCAGTCCTCCCGTTAAGCTGGTCTACCCTCTCTTCCTATGAACCAGTCTGCCATCCAGTCCTCCCATTAAGCTGGTCTGCTCTCCCTGCCTCCCTTGCCTACCAGAAGCTTCCTCCTTCAGCTGTTGTTAACATTTCCATGTTTCTCACATTCTCTGTTATAAACTGTTTTCTTGTCTGTAACAACATCTCTGTCCCGTCTGTCCGTCCTGGGTGAGGGATCCCTCCTCTGTTGCTCACCCTGAGCTTTCTCCTGGTTTTCCCTGTTAAAAAGGTTTTCTATGGAGTTTTTCTTCAGTGTATGTGAGGGACTAAGGACAGAGGATGTTGTTGTGATGCCATGTAAAGCCCTTTGAGACAAACTGTTTGTAAAAACGGGCTATACAAATAAAATTGCCTTGCCTTGCCTTGCCAATACACGATCACCAATAAATGATGACTAATACAGTCATTGATCCATCAGTTCAACAAACTGATCACCTATAATCAACAGTACCCTGCTGTCCTTCGTGTTTATAGATACTCAATAACTCAAACGGACACCTGACCTGAGCTACAACATGGTTGTGTGCATGAACAAAGCAGTTTTGTGTTGTTAAAGGTATTCAGAAAAGGAAAATAATGTAATAACTCATCTATCAGACCAAACTTCCGCTACAAACAAGCTTAAAACATATACCTTTTTAATTTTTTACGGAACAATTTCTCATGTCGGGGCTTCAATACAAGAGGGACATTACAGACGAGCAGCATGGAGGTATTTGGATGTTTTTTGGTGTGTCTTTTTGGACGAAGAAAAGTGAGCTCCGTTCTCAACCGTCATATGGACATGCAGTACTGCATGGAGCCCCGCTGTAACTCAGAAATTAGAATTTTGGGTGAACTATCCCTTGGAACTGTGGAACTGAGTTATTTTGCATCTACATCGAAATAATTTTAAACAAAGAAGAGCAACGTGTGGGAGGAGCTACGGCGGTGGCGGCGTCGTCCCTCATGTTATCAATAATCTCAACATCTGTGTGGTCAGACGGTCAGAGGTCAAAGGTCAAAGTCTGACTCTGCTAGCTCTGTGTGTGTTTGTGTGTGTGTGTGTGTGTGTGTGTGTGTGTGTGTGTGTGTGTGTGTGTGTGTGCAGCTGCTCTCTGGAATGAGCTGCGTGTTCAGACACACCCGCCTCATCCAGCTGTTCCTCCTGTCAATCACCCTAAGCCCCGCCCACTACTGACCATACAGGAAGTGACCATGCTCACGGCTCATTGGTCGCCTGTTGATGATGTCACAGCTTGTTTCACCGTAGAAGACAGTCAGGACACACACACACACACAGATATATACACGTAGATGCCGCATTCGGGCTTGTCAGGAACATCATCACGGCGGCCATCTTGGGGGGGAGTTCCTATGGTAAAAACGCAGATGACGTCATGCATGTCATGAACGGCAGTACGAGGTAAAACAAAACATAACACGTGTATATATCTATGCACACACATACACACACACACACACACACACACACACACACACACACACACACACACACACACACACACACACACACACACACACACACACACACACACACACACGGTCGTCTTCATCTGTGACATCATCATCATCACAGAGTGACAGCGCCTGACATTTCAAAATAAAAGTCTCACTCTGCCAGCTCCAAGGTTAAAAGTTCAACAGGAAGTGGACCAGGACTAGAATTAAAACCAAAACCAGGACCAGGACCAGAACCAGGACCAGGACCAGGACCAGGACCAGGACCGTGTGTCCTCAGCTGCTCGGCCTCGGAGCTGAAAGAGGATCTGCAGAGTCTCAGCAGCTCCAAGGAATCTCCATTTGTTACTCAGAGGGGAGGGAGTGTGTGTGTGTGTGTGTGTGTGTGTGTGTGTGTGTGTGTGTGTGTGTGTGTGTGTGTGTGTGTGTGTGTGTGTGTGTGTTGCAGCTGCAGCAGAGACCAGAGACCCGGTGGAGGATCTGGTTTCACATCGACTCCCATGATGCAACGCTCCAAACACCACATCAACATGAGGAACCTGAACGCACCACGGACCCAGACCCACAACACAACACAACACAACACAACACAACACAACACAACACAACACAACACAACACAACACAACAGCTGACAACCACCTCACACACACACACACACACACACACACACACACACACACACACACACACACACACACACACACACACACACACACACACACACACACACACACACACACACACACACAGACACCTGAACGCAGCACGGAGACCTGGACACGGGTCTTCATCAGTCTGGTCCTGTTGCCACGGATACGGCAGAGGAAGGACTGTGTGTGTTCAGGTTGATGAACTCATCACACACACACACACACACACATGGATGACAACAGTGTGTTTAGTGATGATGAAGTTGCTGTTTTTAAGGTGGAAGTCCTCAGTCCACCTTAAAAACAGCATCATCACTGTCTGTTGTGTCTTAACCCTCCTGGGTCAAGGAAGGAAGGATGAAAGGAAGGAGGGAAGGAAGTTAGGAAGGAAAGAAGGACAAAGGGAAAGAAAGAAGGAAGGAAGGAAGGAAGGACAAAAGGAACGATGGGAGGAAAGAAGGAAGGGGAAAGGAAGGAAGGAAAGATAGATGGAGGGAGGGAACAGAACAGATTGGGTCAAAAAAGGAAGAAGAAGTAAAGATGAAGGGAAGGGAGGGAGGGAGGTAAAAGGATTGTTGAAAGAAGGAAGGGAAAAGGGAAGGAAAGAAAGATGGAGGAAGGGAACAGATTGGGTCAATTTGACCCATGAGGACACCAGGAGGGTTAAAAGAATAGTTCACCCAAAATTGAAATGTCCCTCGTGATCTCCTCCCCCTCATGTGGACTAAGGGCTGGGAGAAGTTTCAGAGTCCTCCGTGGCTTCTCTGAGTTACAGGGGGTCTCGGCGTAGCAGTGCATGTCCATATGACGGTTGTCAATGGATACCAACTGTCTTCGTAACAAAAAGACACACCAAAAAACATCCAAATACCTCCATGCTGCTCGTATGTAATGTCCCTCTTGTATTGAAGCCCCGAAATGCGAAATTGTCCCGGAAAAAAATAAATAAGTCTATATTTCAAGCTTGTTTTGTAGCGGAAGCTTCTCGAAGCTCCTAGCTTTGGATGTTTTTTGGTGTGTCTTTTTGTTACGAAGACAGTTGGTATCCATTGACAACCGTCATATGGACATGCACTGCTACGCCGAGACCCCCTGTAACTCAGAGAAGCCACATAGGACTCAGAAACTTCTCCCAGCCCTTAGTCACCATGAAATTTCAATTTTGGGTGAACTATCCCTTTAATTTGACCCAGAAGGATCAACAGACTCATCTCCAGACCAGACTTCTCCTCCTCCTCCAGACCGACCCCAGCTTCACCTCTGACCTCTGACATCACTCCTCCACACACCTGAGATCAGAGGTCAGAGGTCAAAGGTCAAAGGTCAGACAGGTCAGGACTTACCAGCTGTTTCCGTAGCAGCAGGATGTTCTCCTCCAGCAGCTTCTCCTCTTCCTCTTCCTCTACCTCCTCCTCTTCTTCCTCCTCCTCCTCTTCCTCTGGGTCCTCTGGCTGCTGCAGCTCCAGCGCCGCGCGGACCAGCTCCTCCTGGCGCCGCCGCAGCAGCTGCAGCTCCCGCAGGCCGCAGCCCAGAGCCTCCAGCCGCTCCCGCAGCGAGGACGAGTCCCCGGCCAGAGGCATGACGCTCCGGTCTGAGCTCACCTGGGCTCTGCTGCAGCCTCAGGCCCCGGAGCACCGGCCCATGGTGCCTTCACTGACCCGGGTCAACCCAGTTAACCCTCCTGCTGTCCTCCTGGGTCAAGGAAGGAAGGAAGGAAGGAAGGATGAAGGGAAAGGTGGAAGGGAGGAAGGGAGGAAAGATGGGAGGGAAGGGAAAAAGGAAGGAAAGATAGAAGGAGGGAGGGAACAGATTGGGTCAAAAAGGAAGGAAGAAGGAAGGAAGGGAAAAGGGATTGTGGAAAGAAGGAAGGGAAAAATTAAGGAAAGAAAGATGGAGGTATAGGGAACAGATCAGGTCAATTGGATCAAAAGAGGAAGGAAGAAGAAGGAAGGATGAAGGGAAGGAAGGAAGGAAGGAAGGATTGTGGAAAGATGGAAGGGAGAAAGGAAGGAAGGAAGGAAGGAGGGAAGGAGGGAAGGAAGGAAGGATGGAGGAAGAAAGGAAACAGATTGGGTCAGTTTGACCCAGGAGGAAACAGACTCTGGTGCTCAGACCGTCCTGCAGCTCCGCAGATCAACCGGTGGTCTGGACCCTCAGGCCGTTGATCCGGTCTCTGGTCCTGGTCCCGGTCGAGTCCGGCGGGTTCGGGTCCAGTCCGGCGGGTTGTGGTTCTCCTCAGGCCGACAGAGAGACGCGGAGAGCGGCTTAGCTCCGGTCTGAGCTCCGGTCTGAGCTCCGTCCGGACTGAGACTGAAGCTCCGCGGCGCAGAGCAGCTCTAGCCCCGCCCATGGCCCCGCCCCCCTCCACGCTGTCTGACGGAGCAGCGCGTCACGTCAGCGACAATGACGTCAAGCGCTTCCGGTCCACACCTTCAAAATAAAACACAGAGTGTATATTTCAAGATTCCTTGACATCGAAATTGAACTTGAAAATGTAACCCATTTGTTTTATGGTTGTTCATATACATTTTGGAAAGAACTTGAGAATTATATATTATGTAAAACAAAACACAAACTCAACATTGAGGGGGAAGAACGTTATCACTTATTTTGATTTCAAAGAAAAGAAACTATGTAGGCTACTATAGTAAACCTTTACATTTTATTGGGGAAGTTTCATATTCATAAATGTAAATTTCAGAATTCTTCACCATCATTTAAGTTGTTTTTGATTGAAGTTGATGATTATTTTAAGTCTCTTAATTTAATTACAAACAAGAAATGTATAACAATAATGAACATACATTCAGAAATAATCTTGTCACAATAACCATAATTATAATTTGCATGGGATACGAGGTCTGTCACTAAAATTTATTTTCCCTTATTGTTAACTTGACTGTTTTTTTCTTTGTTTTTTTTCTTTTACTTAACCTTTGTTATACTGCCATAACTGCAACTTTATTGTTACTGTTGTAACGAATGTGAGCTAGAAAGACTGAAATGTTATTGTTGCTACAACTTTAAATAAAGCTTTGAAAATAAATAAATAAAATAAAAAATAAAACACAGAGCAAAACAGAGAAGACACTCTACAGTCAAACATTCTGGGTTGACATCCACAATTGGATCAAAAAATAGTAGGCTATTATTTCCAGCTGCTATCTCTCGTGATGATGTCACTTTCGGTATGATCTTATAAAACAAATATGATGAACTCTGTTGCAATTTAATTCATTTTTTCATCCACAATAATAGAGTTATGAAGTCATCCCCCAAATTTATTGTCTTCATGTATGAATTTAAATTGTACATGAAATCCCTAAAACTTGTAACAGAAATAAAGGCACAGAAACTATATGATAATTTAAAGAATTTTCCCACTGAAATGAATAACTAAAATTGATTGAATCCCCCTTATGAAATCATGTTTACTCTATTTTATATTTATTTTATTTTTGACTATTTATTTTGAGATGTTTATTTTACTTTTATTTCAACTGCTCTGAACGTATTCTATTGAAGCACTAATGTGTGTGTTCCTATTGTGAGTAACTTGCACTAATGTTGAATGATGTTCACCTGGTATTCCCTTCACTTATGTAGCTACTACTATGCACTATGAAAAATGCCAGTATTGTTTATTTTTGTACTTTTTCAATAAAGAATTTGAAAAAAAAAGAAAGAAACACACACACACACAGTCACATCAGCCTTTAATCAACTCTGTCCATCGTACGGGAAGCCGACAGGGTCAAACTGTCTCCTTTCTTCACAGTGTCTGATGAACTCAAAACACAAACACCAGAATCGTTCTGGTTTAAAACTGACCTGAAATCAGAGAGAAGGTCCAGAACACCAGGACGCAGCATATTAAACTGAACAATTAAAGACACTGGACATGAATCATTTCATAATCAACTCAACTTTATTTATAAAGCACTTTAAAAACAGCCACAGGAACAAAGTGATGGGATCATGTTGTTGCTGAGCTCAGATCAGTGCTTCACCTCTGTGGCCTGTTCTCTGCTCTGATTGGCTGCTCACACTCCACATGTGTTAACACAGAGAAGTCCAGTGTTGATTCACCTGGTTCTGATCGACAACATGTGACCAGTTTGACTCCACATGAGCTTTATTTTGAAGGGGACAATCTCACATCTTCCTGTCTGGTTGTGTCGGTTTGTGGGAGTTTGATGCTCCGCCCCCTCAGAGCCCCCAACACACACACACACACACACACACACACACACACACACACACACACACACACACACACACACACACACACACACACACACACACACACACACACACACACACACACACACACCTAGGATGACATACACATACATGAAGACAGATGTCTGATCATCAGTGTGTTTACATTTGTAGCCTGATGCAGAGACTCTGTGTGTGTGTGTGTGTGTGTGTGTGTGTGTGTGTGTGTGTGTGTGTGTGTGTGTGTGTGTGTGTGTGTGTGTGTGTGTGTGTGTGTGTGTGTGTGTGTGTGTGTGTGTGTGTGTTTAATCTCCATTGTTCTCTCTGACCCTCTCGGTCCTGAATGAGTCTTTGTTCCAGTCTGAGCTCTTTAAAGAGTCAGGAGGAGTTAATGAGGTCGACGACGCTCCGAGGCTCATTAGCATATTAATGAGGAGCTCATTAATATGCTGCTGCTGCTTCAGTTGTACTGTACCATCCCATAGAACAGAACCTGTGATACCTGGGCCCAGTTGTTCAAAAGGTTTAAAGAGACCAGGAGGAGTAGAGGAGTCTCATGTTAAAGGGATAGTTCAACATTTTGTCAAATTGACCCATCACCATAATCCCTATAGTCATAGCAGTAGGTTCGTTACCTTTAATTGTCGGTGCAAGCTGTTTTTAGAACGGTGGAGCAGAGCCGTGAGCTGCTCAGAGCTACGCTACGGAGGCTCATTATGGGATTTCTTGGTTTCCCTCAAACTCATCAAATACACAATCCAACAACTCCACAACGCTCTGGTGGACAAGTTGTGAGCTGCACATTCACCACGCTATGAGATAATAACACAACGTTACCACACAGAGTTGTTTTAGAGGGAAATTCATGCAAAACCACTGATGCACGTTGCCTTCAGGGACAGTTTTTCATCAAGCAGACTCTGCATTTACCTCTAAAACAACTCTGTCTCTGTATTTACCTTGAACCTTCATCCTCTCCAGCTGCTCAAGGTGCTGCAGCAGAACGGCCTGATGGGAGTTTTTAACAAAAGTGTCTCATGTCAAGAAAGATAAACTCTACTTCTACTTCCTCTCTGCTGTGTGTGTGTGTGTGTGTGTGTGTGTGTGTGTGTGTGTGTGTGTGTGTGTGTGTGTGTGTGTGTGTGTGTGTGTGTGTGTCTGTGTGTGTCTGTGTGTGTGTGTATCTGTATCTTCTCCTTCAGCTGCTACATGAAAGATTCACAGCAGCTGCTGAAGAATTGATAAAGAGCGAAGCTTTGTCTGAAAGGTTGAGCCTCCAGAGGTCGGTTTATTTTAGAGGAGCTGCAGGAAGACAAAGACAAAGACACGAGACCAGATGAGGCCTCAGGACCGACGCAGCTGGATGAATTAAACACAACATGACACAACACGACAAAATATTCATTAACCCTGACCTCTCTGCAGTCTGGTGAGGAAGAGAGAGGAAGAGGAAGAGGAGATGTGATGTGACACGACAGGAGTAAACATGGGTCATGGTTTGACCTTTGAGCCTGAGAAGCCGAATGCTGAAGTTGTGCTGTACCGTGTTTCCTCCAATAGCAGCCGAGGCCTTTATTCACCCACCTGCCCTTTATTTCTACATCCCTCCGTTCATGTTCACACATTAGCGACTAAAAGCTTGTTGTTCAGCAGCTCATCTTCATCTTCCTCACCTGCTGTTCTCCTTGCTGCTGTCGGACCTGGGTCTCTGTCTCGCTGTAGCACTTCACCCCCATTCAAATAGAAATTTTCCCATTTTTCTTTTTTAGAAATTCTATCACTTTCTTCTAGATAGAACTTTTATTTAGTTTTTTTTTTTTTTTTAACCAATTTTTTCTAGAATTCTAAAAACGTTTTAAAAAAATCAATTTCACCCATTTTATATATGAAGAGTTTATTTGCAGTGGCTTTGACCAAGTAGATGAGACATACAAAAACAGATGTAACTAAAAAATAAAGCTTTATTGAAAACAACACTATGTAAAGAATAATTCAAAAGCTTCAGCTCATTTTTTTCAAAATGGCCTTTATCTGCTTTTGCAAATGAACTCTTCACACACACACATATATATATATATATATATATTTTCTTTTTTTTCTAGAGAAATTTTCCCATTTTTTTCTAGAACATTTTTCACTTTCTTTTTGAGAAATGTTACAACTTTTTTCCAGAAATTTCACAAAAAGTTTTTTTTGAAGGTGTCTGAGTGGATTTGAACGTACATTTACTAAGAAAGTGACGTTCTTCAGTCTCAGAACAAATATTTATGTATTTCTGGTGTTTTTTTTTTCAATACTTTGTCCGATGGGGGTCTGTGGTCTAATTAGTGTCAGTTTAGGATCCTCCAACTGAAACAAGTTTCAGAACCACTGGTGTAAACAACAACGCCCCCAGCCTAACTTTGAGGAAATACAGAAGAGAAGTTTTATTATCCCAGTGCTTATGACTGAGCTGCTGCTGGTTGTTTGTGTTGTTAGGAGCTTTAAGGTGAACTATCCCTTTAAGGTGAACTCCTCTCTCACACTGAGACACTGAGCTGATGAATAGTTGATGAGTGAGAACAAAGAGCTGCAGCTTTAAACTTTATTTATGGATCTTTAATGCACAGAAACGAGTCCACCTCCACTCAGCAACAACACAACACAACACAACACAACACAACACAACACAACACAACACAATACACACAACACAACACAAACTACACAATAAACTTCTTTAATAAGAATAATAATAAACTTTATTTATAGAACTTTTCAAAACAAATGTCACAAAGTGTTTTTTTCCAAGTAAAAAAGTCGTCAAAGTGTAAACGATCATCAGCTGGTTACCATGGAGACGACAGCAGCTCCAGGTTTGATATCTTCCAGAGAAACAGACCATAAATAATAAATACACACGTGTGTGTTTTGTGTTTCATTAAAGCTACAAAGTTTAATCCTTCGTCTCAGACAGAGAGAGATGATCAATGAAGTCTGATCAATACACACACACACACACACACGGTTTGAAATGTTTCTCATCATGTTTTCTCTTGTCTTGTCTGTGTCTGTGTGTGTGTGTGTGTTGTGTTCACTGTTTCCCGCTGCACTAATCCACTTCCTGCTTATCTCCATCTTCCTGTGTGTGTGTGCTGACATCAGCTCCCTACGTTGTTATCTTTACGTGTGTGTGTGTGTGTGTGTGTGTGTTATGTCCCAGAGTTTGGACTCTCAGGTCAGGAGGTTGTGACCTCTGACCTCAGACCGTGGTGCGTTTGAGGACCGTCGTTAGTTTCAGTGTCTGTCAGAGAACAGGCTTCTCTTCCTCTTCCTCCTCCTCCTGCATCGACCGGGGGTCAGTGAACGCATCACCGCCGCCTCTAGAAAACATCTTCCTCCTCCTCCTCCTCTTCATCGTGTCCAGCTGCAGAAACACCAAACTTTATCTTTAACATCACGTTACCATGGAAACGGACCGACAGAGTCACACACACACACAGACACACACACAACCTGAGAAGAACAAAGTGTATTAATGTAGAGACTGGTCTTGGTCACCAGGCTCTGTTAACTCTGAATTTCACCAAATTCACCAAAATAAAAGTGTTCACCAACATAAAACTTATAAAATAGACATTAAAGGGTTAGTATCATTTTTTTAAAGTGGGGTTGTATGATCTCCAAATAGATCATCAAGTACTTTAATTGCAGTAGAAGACTCTCTGCACTCCTCCCGTTAGCAACGCCAGCCCATAATAGCCCTGCCCAGAGATTTACAACATACAGAAATGATATTATAGCGAACCATGGAACTGTGTATTTTTTTCCAGGTAAAACCTCTTTTAGGCCGTGAAAATAGGCCGTTTCTTTGGGTCTGTTCACAACACTGTATGTTGTAAATCTCTGGGCAGGACTATTATGGGCTGGCGTTGCTAACGGGAGGAGTGCAGAGAGTCTTCTACTGCAATTAAAGTACTTAGGGGCTATTTGGAGATCATACAACCACACTTTAAAAAAAATGCTACTATCCCTTTAAAGTGTAATACAATAAAAGCAAAGTGTTAACTTTCTAGTAAATTATATTACTTAAATTAAAGAGTTTCGCCACATTTTATTAGCTTGGTGCTTTTATTTTGAAGGAAAGTCCAGTCTCCAGTCTGACAGACATTCACTGACTCATCCCCTGTCCCATTCCTGCTTTAGAAGAATTCTTCTTTTCCACCTTCTTTTCTACATTTACTCTCTTTCTGTTTCTTCCTCTCTCTCTCATTCAGTCTGTGTCTCTAACTAATGAACTCATCTCTTCAATGCTTAGAAATTAAAAATAGCTGCTACTACTATACACACAGTCACAGTCTGTCTCTGTGCTGTTGTGCCTGTAGCTGGAGTAAAACATCCCATAGTTACACTGAGCAGCTGAACCAGTGGAGCTGTTGCTATAGAAACAGGGTGGTGGAACTGGTTGGTTGGTTTGGGCTCAGTCACACACAGACACACACAGACACACACAGACACACACACAGTAACAATACACTAAAACAACTCAGTCAGTGTAAACATTACCATGTATGGAGACGATGCTGCCACTGTGTGTGTGTGTGTGTGTGTGTGTGTGTGTGTGTGTGTGTGTGTGTGTGTGTGTGTGTGTGTGTGTGTGTGTGTGTGTGTGTGTGTGGCGCCCTCTGCTGGACGACAGAGGGAACTGCTGCTGATAATGGATCAATAATGTGGTTTGGACTTTCATTTTCTTTTCTTTATCTCAACATGTATTTAAACATGGAGGAGAATAATAATCCTCCTGCACATTCACCACGCTATGAGATAATAACACAACGTTACCACACAGAGTTGTTTTAGAGGGAAATTCATGCAAAACCACTGATGCACGTTGCCTTCAGGGACAGTTTTTCAT
>NC_139907.1:876924-884424 GCF_905171665.1 Trachurus trachurus | reverse complement strand
ACCATGAGTTAGCAGCCCCCGCCCTTGTCAGGCATCAATTGGTCCTCGTGCTACGTCACCACATTCACGCGCATCCCTTGGCTGCACACACAGCCCTTCATGCCGTTCTCTCTCCTCATTGGATAACACTTGTATCCCACAAGGAAAATTTTCTCCTCGGGTTACAGCAGAGCAGAGTGACGGAGAGACTCGTGTTTAGGCTGAAATACTTCATGTAAGTGATTGCTGACGGAAAATAGGACTATTTAGGACTTATATTAACAAAAACATTCCACTGATATCTGCTTTAATTATTGTTCTCACGTGAATAGGGTAAAATTTTTAACCTTTAGATATCTCCATGAAAATTACTGAGTTGATTACTTACATTAAGACAAACAAAAAATGTATCACAAGTTTTTTTTAATTTGTTGTTAACATGAGCTAATTTGCATAAATTTGCATAATTTCCACCGTTTTGACGCCACATGTGTATATGAAGGTGCTGTGGTGGAACCAGCTTGAAAATCGGAATGAGTTGACTCCATCGGTCAACCGACAAGAAACCACTTTACATTTCAAGATGACTGCAATTTTTCAAGAATCCGTCGCTGCGGGAAGCACTCGTTTTACATGGTAGCCTAGCGCCCTAGCTCATTAAAGCTACAGTTGGTTAGTTGACGAAAGTGAAAGTAAACTCTGTGACTTGGTCCAAACTTTCAAGACAATACACAGGTCCCTTTATGAACCTCTAGAGTCAACTCATTCCAATTTTCATGCCGGTACCACCACAGCACCTTTATGTATACATGTGCCGTCAAAACGGTGGAATTTATGCAAATTTGCTCATGTTAACAAAGAATTTCAAAAAACTTGTAATACATTTTTTGTTTGTCTTAATGTAAGTAATCAACTCAGTAATTTTCATGGAGATATCTAAACGTTAAACATTTTACCCTATTCACATGAGAAAAATAATTAATAGGCGTATTATATTATGGGCTATATTTGGGTCTTTTTCTAAACTTTCCCCTTTTTTCTTCTGGGCTTTTTTTTCCCTCACTCAGGACATGTTGAGGAAACAAAACCAGTTGAGTTTGATTCTGTTGCAGTTTGTTTAACCTTTTCTCATAAAATGACTGGACTAGAACCGGGTCGCTCAGGTCCGTCCTGCTGAACGCCGAGGTTCTGTTACCTCTGCTGGTATTGGACCCGGTCCTGGTCCTGGTCCTGGTCCCGGTCCTGGTCCGGTCTCCAGGGCGTCTCTCTGTCCCAGCATCAGAGCCACGATCTCGGTCAGAACCTCGTCCACCAGCTGCCGGATCAGAACCGAGTCCACGGAGACGCTGGAGTCCACGAACAGCTGCAGACCGGCGCCGCCCGCCGCCTCCACTGGACACACAGAACACGGGTCAGAACCAGAACATGGGTCAGAACCAGAACCAGAACCAGACCAGACCCGGTCCTGGTCCCGGTCCCGGTCCTGGAGTCGTGTTCTCATGACACTCACCTATGTCTGAGGCGACGCTCCGCTCCTCGGACTCTGATTGGTCGGAGGAGACGTTGTGGGCGGGGTCAGAGGGGGGCGGCCGGTACATCTCTGAGATCATCCTGGACATCAGCTGCTGCTCCACCCTGAACAGAACCAGAACCAGGTCAGCTGTCAGATCCACCAGGACCACAGAGGGGACCCCCAGGGGTCCTGGAGAGGACTTAAGGGGGTCCCCAAATTTAAAATTTTACCGCTTTTCTTAGCCTATAAATCTCTCTGCCCCCTAGCAGCAGCAGCAGATCTCTTTGCTCCGTAGGTCTAGAAACGAGCCATAGGAACTTTTTGAGTCTGGAACACCGTTTGTGTTGACCAATCACAGCGCTCTATCTGTTTAGAGAGTCGTTGGGCGGTTTAACGCCATGACGACGTACTTGTGACGGTGAAGAACATGACAAGAAGATAGATGGCTTTGGCAAAGGAATCGTTTGAATCGTCGTTGGCATCAACTTTGAAAGAATTCAACTTGTCATTTTCTTTAAAAGTTGAGCAGGAAACTGCACTGAAGTCGTTCATTAGAAGAAGGATGTAAAGTTTAATCTAGCAACGTCATCCTGCTCTTTGCTCTGATTGGTCGTAGCGCTACCCTATTGGTGCAGAGTCAGTTTGAAAGGACTGAGCCGAGGTCTACCGCTCGTTGCCAGACTAGACACGTTAATGATGTAGTCTGGCTTGGCAGGCTAAGAAATCTTAGGACTTTTTCCAGAAATTTCTCTTCCAGTTTTCCAAAACTTCACTCCATTGGCCCTAATCTGAAGGTACATTGACTAAAACGGTAACGTTCTTCAGTCTCAGAACAAATATTTGTGTATTTCTGGTGTTTGCTTTAATATTTTAGTCCAGTGGGTCCGTGGTCTAATTTGTGTCAGTTTATGGTCCTTGAAGTAAAACAGTTTGAGAACCGCTGCTCTAATCTGATCCTCAGTCCGGTCCGGTCCGGTCCGGTCCGGTCCAGTTCAGTCTGGTCCGGTCCAGACCAGACCAGACCAGATAAGACCAGTTCAGTCCGGTCCAGTTCCTCACCACTCCACCAGCCGGGTCTCCAGAGCGTCTCTCTGGTCCGGGGTCGGGATCGGGGTCTGGTCCGGGGCAGCGAGGGCAGAACGGGCCTGAGGAGGGAAGACCGGACCCTGGTACAGGACCGGAGGAGGAGAAACAACTCCCTCCAACTCCACACCCCCCTCCTGCTGCTCCTCCTCCTGCTCCTGCTCCTCCTCTTCCTCCCTGATGCTCACCTCCTCCTGGGGGGGAGAGGAGACGTGATCCATATGCACTTTTCAATTTATACATCTTTTACCTTTTATCCAAATATGTGTTGTGTGTTTTTATGCACTATAGTCGTTCCATCCATCTATCTATCTATCTATCTATCTATCTATCTATCTATCTATCTATCTATCTATCTATCTATCTATCTATCTATCTATCTATCTATCTATCTATCTATCCATCCATCCATCCATCCATCCATCCATCCATCCATCCATCCATCCATCCATCCATCCATCCATCCATCCATCCATCCATCCATCCATCCATCCATCTATATATCTATCTATCTATCTATCTATCTATCTATCTATCTATCTATCTATCTATCTATCTATCTATCTATCTATCTATCTATCTATCTATCTATCTATCTATTTCAATCTAATCCACTTCATTCATGCAGCACGTTACCAAAGTGCTGCAGAGTGATTTACATATAAGAAATAGAGCAGGAAATGTGTTGAGAAAAACGATAAAATAATGATGAAGATTAAAAATGAAGATAAAAATAACTTTAAAAAAAAGAATAAAAAGGAATATATAAATACATAAATAGATAACAAAAAAAGAGCCATAAGAGAGTGAACTGTGTTGTGTTGTGTTGTGTTGCTGCCAGCAGGGGGAGCTGTGGCGCTGCAGGAGGATGAGGATGAAGGTTACCTGGACGACATCAGCTGCAGACAGGAAGTCAAGTCCAGGGAAGACGTTCTCCTCCTCTTCCTCCTCCTCACTCTTCGTCTCCATGGTGATGAGTGATGCAGGAGGAAGAGGAGGAGGAGGAGGAGCTTCTTCCTCTAGCTGCTCCTCCCTCTGTCAACACAACACAAACCTGTCAGTGAAGCGTGTCCAGGTGGTCGTCATGTCTCACCTGTCTGTCACAATCTATTCCCTCTAGGGATGTCACCATTACTTGTTTTCACAATTAATCGCGGTATTAAACGCCACAATTAATTGTTCGTAAAGATTCATAAATACCGTTACTTTCCAAAAAAAGATTATGTCGGAACATTATCAGCAGATGTGCACCAAAGTAAAGGTGAATGCACAGACACTGGTCCATTTACATAACATAGCATTGAATTGGTAGGAATTTAAATGTTAAAGTGTCATTTGTAATAAAAAAAAAAAAAGATTAAAATTAACTTAAACATTTGGTATCGATGACACTTCCCCTGGCGGATTAATAATTGGTCATATTTTAATAGATATTTAAAATATTTTACAATTAGTAATGTATACTTTAACTATATTTGATTTTACACATTCATAGTGTTGTGAAATTGATAATCGTAATACCGTACTAAGAAAAATCTATAATGTTGACATCCTTAATTCCCTCTGCTATTTTATTCCTTTTAACCACGTACAGTACGTCTATTAGTAACTCATCTATTCATTCATTCTATGTATTGACCCTTGATTCCACTGCACTCCTCAGCATTTTATTTATTTTTATTCATAGAGAGCCTGAGGGAAGCAGGAAGTAACGTCGTCATGGGACCTTGAAATCTCCATCTAAGTGAACAGGACTCACAATTTTATTTCTAATAGAATAGAATAGAAAAACTTTATTGTCCACCGTAGTGGAAATTATTATTAATCTGACTGAATAAACCGCATCGCCTTGTTGTTTACATTCTACTTCCGGGTAGAAAACCAGCACGTCATTTGAATAAGAACAGTAGAAACAAACCAGAGTTTAGCTATATATCATATTTTTCACCGTTTAGACAAATCTGAAATGATTGAAGAAACATTACTATTTCTGTGTGTGTGTTTTGTGTTGCTATGTATTTATTCAGTTTGGGGGAATCACAGTGTCTAGAAAGCATCAGTGGCTCAGCTGACAGGGACAGCTAACGGTAGCTAAGCTAACGGCGGTAGCTAAGCTAACAGCAGTAGCTAAGCTAACAGCAGGACGTCAGCTGTTAAAACCCTCCCGTTGTGGGACACGACATGAAACTACTCCAGTTAGCTCAGTCATGTTGGAACTCAGATATCCGCTGGAGAAAATATTTTTTTATGGAGCGTTTATTGAGTCACTGAGTTATTAAAGTTAAACAGGTAGCTAACCGTTAGCCCGGCTAATCTATGATAACTATGACTAATTACAAAAATGTGCACACAGAAATAGTAATGTTTGTCCAATCATTGGTTTTATAAACTTTACAAACATCAGATTAGTCTAAACGGTGATATAGTGACATGAACAATGAGATAAATATAGTGAAACTCTCGTCCGTCACTATTGTTCTCATGCTGGTTTTCTACCAGGAAGTAGTTGTAAACAACAAGGAGATTCGTCCTATTGTGTCATGATAAAACTCTCTGACCTCTGACCTCTAGCTGTTTAAAACTCACCTGTGAAGGTTGTTCAGAAGCTCCGCCCACCACCTCCTCCTCTTCCTCCTCCTCACTGGATGTGGAGGGAGCAGCAGGAGGAGCAGGAGGAGGTGATGCCACTTCCTGTCGTTGCTCAGGGCGACACCTGAAGGAGGAGGCGTCCGTCCTGCGGAGACCTGAGGAGACAGGAAGTGGCGTTTAGCAGCAGGAGGGGGGCGGGGCAGGAAGTGATGTCAGACGTGAACTGACCCAGTGGGATCGCCACGGCAACACAGAGAGTGTCAGCAGGGGTCACTGTGAGGTCAACGGGGTCACTCAGGGTCCAGTGGGCGGAGCTTAGAGGTCTGAGGGGCGGAGCCAGACTGGTCTGAGTCTTACAGGACTTCACCTTGACACCTGAGAGACAGATAGGTGAGACAGACAGGTGAGACAGACAGGTGAGAGACAGACCAGAGATGTTCACAAGTCTTTTTTTGCAAGCCCAAGTCAAGTCTCAAGTCTCTAAAAAATGTAAGTCTCCTGTCTCTTCTGGTTGTAATGACCCTTTATCATCTGCTGCTATCCGGTCTACTAAGAATACTGCACAGTTAAATCTAAGAAATTCTAAGCATTTACTGTATTATTATCACTCCTTTATCTATTAGCATACAGTATTGATTAGTTGTCTGATCACTTTAAACAGGATATTGCAATGCAATATGAAGAAAACACACAATGAAAGCTCCTTTAAAGGAAACTGTATTCTGAGTCGAGAAAGAATCAAGGCTGCTCTGCCCCTCTGCACTGCAGTCCCAAAACACGAGTCCAAGTCAAGTCTGAAGTCTCTGTGTCGCAAACTCGAGTCCCCATCTCAGACAGGTAGAGAAAGACAGGTAGAGACAGACAGGTGAGACCTCTGACGCTCTCCACCAGCCGGGGGCGGGGCTTCCTGCTGGGCGGGGACACAGGTGAGCTGAAGCGCAGGTAGGGACTCTTCTTCAGGGTTCTTCTCCGGCCGTCATGAGGAGCTCTGCCGTAGAGACGGGTCAGGTACGACTCTGCCTCCTCAGGCTCCGCCCCCTTCACACCTGGGGCTGGCGCTGGCTCCGCCCCCTTCACACCCGCTAGCTCCGCCCCCTTCACACCTGGGGCTGATGCTGGCTCCGCCCCCTTCACCTGCAAACACACGCCACTGGTCAAACAGAGCGATCAATTGGTCGGTATCTCTGATCAGATAAATCGATCGATGTGCGTCCTCTCTGACCGCTCTGTGTGCCGCTCGCCGTCCTCGTCCTCCTGACTCCGCCCCCCTGAGCCTCCCTCTGCTGCCTGGGGAGGCGGAGCTTCCTGCAGCTCTGGGCTGTGATGTCACTGCGGCGTCCTGTGAGGTCACCTCAGCCTGAGGACAGGAGGAGATCTCAGGGTTAAAGGGATAGTTCAACATTTAATCAAATTGGCCCATTGCCATAACCCCTATAGTCATAGCAGTAGGTTTGTTACCTTTAATTGTCGGTGCAAGCTATTTTTAGAACGGTGGAGCAGAGCCGTGAGCTGCTCAGAGCTACGCTACGGAGGCTCATTATGGGATTTCTTGGTTTCCCTCATCAAACTCATCAAATACACAATCCAACAACTCCAAAACACTCTAAAACCTCTAAAACAACTCTGTCTGGTAACATTCCTGTGAATGTCAAGGAAATCTGTAGTGTGGTTAGCCGTAGTTAGCCTAGCTTAGCATAAAGACGGGGGATGGAGGGAAAGTGTTAGCCGAGGTCACCTGAACGTCTGTGGACAACGAGCTGATCCAGGCGTCCACCGTCTTCTGGACGCGGACCTCCTGGGTCCAGTCCCTGCAGAGGACACGGAATAAAACCAAACTATGAGTTAGCAGGATGTCAGTTAGCCACTTAGCTCCATGTAGCAGACAGGAAGTTAACATGAGGTTACAGCTAGCTGACATTTAGCTTGGTACAAGGTAACATTAAATCCAGGCAAATGTACTTTTAGTCACCAGACATGAAGCTGATGGTAGTCAAAGCTAGATGCCTGTTAGCATAGCATTACAGATGAATGTTAAAGGTCAAAGGTCAAAGGTTACTTTATTTGTACCCTCTTTACTGTATAATATCATGTCTTAGCACAGGGTTCCTACACATTTGTAATTTCCAAATTCCATACTTTTTCCAGACCCTAATTTCCAGATTTCTCTGTTGTGATTTACTCTAAGTAAATAGATGTGCATAATATAAAAAAAGCATGAAATTTATCATTTGTTTTCATTATTCTGAATGGGTATGCCATTATGCAACCAAATCATTTCCAGGAGATTGTAGCTAGGTACAAAAGCGCATACAAAATAATTAACCCAAATAACTTCA
>NC_139907.1:714424-871924 GCF_905171665.1 Trachurus trachurus | reverse complement strand
ACACACACACAATAAAGTGGAGATACGTGTGTGTGTGTGTGTGTGTGACTGAGCAGTTTCCAATCAGAACGTGCCGTCGCTCCGGCGCTGCTGCTGCTCTCTGATTGGTCGACAGGAGGAACAGGTTTGTGTCGGTGCTGCAGTGAAGCTGCAGACAAAGACTCTCTCCATCCTGCCTGCAGCTGTGGTTTCCCTGGTAACCAGCAGCCAATAACACGCCGCTGCTCGCTGCCACCTCCCCTGGTGTGACACACACACACACACACACACACACACGTTCATAGTACATGTATCTTAGCGTGTCGCAGCTTTTCAAAATAAAAGTCTTCTCCAGTGAACGGTTTGATACCAACGAGTTTATTACAACGGACGGAGCTCCAAGGCACGTTACACCGTCACCACGGCAACAGAACAGGAGGATAATAAAACGCTGTGATGTCACGGCGACGAAGGAGGAGTTTGATTTTATTTTATTTTATTTTACTTTATTTTATTGCAGTAAAAACAACAAGAGTAAAAAAATGTGAACATCTGTAAAACAGTTACACAGCTGGTTCAGCTCCACCACAACAACTACACCCACAGGAGAACATCTACACATCTTCATCACCATCATCATCATCATCATCATCATCATCATGGAAACCTGCTGCTCTTTGATCCTGCATCATCAATAAACTGATCACTTTCACTATTGATCCATTAGTCATTGTTATTCATTCATTACATCTGATTGGACCAGGACCAGTGACAAAAAACTAGAGCTGCAACTAACATTATTTTCATTATCGATGATGCTGTAGATTATTTAAACGATGAATCGATTAGTTGTTTGGTCAATAAAATGTTGGAAAAACATCAATCAGTGTTTCTCAAACCACCAGACGACATCGTCCTCAAATGTCTTGTTTTGTCCACAAACCAAACAGAGACTCAGTTTATTGTCGTAAAGGAACAAAGAAACCAGAAATATTCACATTGAAGAAGCTGCAATCAGAGAATCTGGAGCTTTTTTCCTTTAAAAAAACGACTCAAACTGATTATTAGATTATCAGAATAGTTGACGGTTCATTTACCAATCGACTATTGTTTGATGAGTTGTTGCAGCTCTAGAATAAAGTAAATCTGATCTTGTCTGCAGAGAGTGAATAAATCAATGAATCAATACTGGATCAAAGAGCTTCAGGTTTCCATGGGAGCAGCAGACTGACCGTGTGTTCACATCTACACGTCTTTAACCCGGAGAGGAAGAGTCTCCTCCTCCTCCTCCTCCTCCTCCTCAGACCCGGCCCGAGGCAGAAGAGAACTGCTCCTGCTTGGGGCCCGAAAGGCAAGAAACCTTTAAAAATTGTAGTGCGTAACTTTTTAGAGAAACACTGCGTAATTACAAAAAACATATTAAACTATTGTTACATTTCAAATTGTTGTTGCACTTTTCTGTTGCAGTGTATTCAAAACCAAAAAATTTTAAAACCAGATGATGTTTTTGCAGTAAAAATGCATTGTCTGTTGGTTTATTTTTTTTTTAACTTTTAGTCGACCTTTAGGTGACATTCAGTATCCCAGTACTATTATATATCAATTTGAAGATTAAATGTAAATCAACCCCAGGCTGCTACTTTTAGCTGCATTTGGTGGCACTTCAGAATAAAAACCTGATGATGACCTGACCATATGATGATTCGTAATGACAGAGTAAAAAATGAAGTGGTATTATAGGACGAATCGCCTTTCGCCTACTTCCGGGTAGAAAACCAGCATGAGAACAATAGTGACGGACGAGAGTTTCACTATATTTATCTAATTTTTCATGTCACTATATCACCGTTTAGACTAATCTGATGTTTGTAAAGTTTATAAAACCAATGATTAGACAAACATTACTATTTACGTGTGCACATTTTTGTAATTAGTCATGGTTATCATAGATTAGCTGGGCTAACGGTTAGCTACCTGTTTAACTTTAATAACTCAGTGACTCAATAAACGCTCCATGAAAAAATATTTTCTCCAGCGGATATCTGAGTTCCAACATGACTGAGCTAACTGGAGTAGTTTCATGTCGTGTCCCACAACGGGAGGGTTTTAACAGCTGACGTCCTGGTGTTAGCTTAGCTATCGCTGTTAGCTTAGCTACTGTTAGCTTAGCTACCGTTAGCTGTCCCTGTCAGCTGAGCCACTGATGCTTTCTAGACACTGTGATTCCCCCAAACTGAATAAATACAACACATAGCAACACAAAACACACACACAGAAATAGTAATGTTTCTTCAATCATTTCAGATTTGTCTAAACGGTGATAGGGCGTCAAAAATATGATATATAGCTAAACTCTCGTTCGTTACTATTGATCTCATTCACATTATGTGCAGGTTTTCTACCCGGAAGTAGAATGTAAACAACAAGGCGATTCGGTCTATTGCCAGTAATAGAGGGGGGGGCCAAAGTAATAGAGGGGGGGGCCAAAGTAAAGGTTTTGCCCCGGGCCCCGTGGAGTCTTGTTCCGGCCCTGCTGCTGATCCTCAGTCTCTCTCCTTCTTTACCTTCACATCTCCGGCCAGGATGGTGGCGATCTCCCCCTGCATGAAGGCCCAGGGCACGTTGGAGCCCAGCAGGGGGCACTTCTCCCCGCTGGGGCAGTACACCTCGGCCCCCCCCGCCCCCCCCGGCCCCCCCGAGCCGCCCCCCTGGGCCTTGATGCTCTCTCTGGAGCAGGGGAAGCAGAACTTGTGGCCGGCGACGGACGGACACTGGACGAAGTGCGTGTCCTCTAAGCGCTCGTGGCAGATGGTGCAGCAGAGGGGGGGGGCAGCGGCGGCAGCGGCCAGGGGGGGGGGTGAGTCGGCCGCCACGTGCACCTGGTGGTCCATGCCCCCCCCCACACCTCCTCCTCCTCCAACGGGCGTCTGTGTGTCTCCGTTGCGGGAGGAAAGACGCCGTTGGCCGGACACGGAGGCGAGGGGGGGGGAAACCGAGTCCCGGTCCTTGTTGTTGTTGTTGTTGTGGGGGGGGGAGAGCGTGTCCATCGGGGACTGTCCGTTCTGCTGCTGCTGTGGGGGGGGGTTGGGGGGCTCTGGGGGGGTCAGAGCGGAGGAGAAGGAGAGCCGCAGCGCCTCCGTCTGGCTGTTCATCCACTGCTGCCGCTCCGCTGCCCCCCCCCCCCTCCAAGGAGAAGGAGTCTGGCTCGGGGGACGAGGAGGAGGAGGAGGGGGGGGGGGCTTTCCGCTTCCTCACCCCCCCCCCTAACCCCCCGGGTCTGGGTCCACGTGGGGGGGGCAGCGGGGGGAAGGTGTTGTCGCCGTCGTCGTCGTGCGGCTGCGGCAGCACGTCGTCGCCCCCCAGCCGCTCCCTGAAGACCCTCAGCGCCTCGGGCAGCAGGTCGCCCAGCGGCCGCCAGTCCCCCCCCCCATCCGCCCCCCGGCCCCCCCGGCGCCGGTACTCCAGCTGCTTGAACCCCGAGCCGAGGCCGCGGCCCCCCCCCCCCCTCCTTCAGGCAGTCCTGCTGCATCTGCCGCGCGACGCCGCTCGCCGACGAGAACACGGTGCCCGAGCCCAGAGGGTACTCGATGAAGATCTTCAGCTCGTAGTCCAGACCCCCCGGCCCCCCCAGGCCTGGACCCCCCAGACCAGGACCAGGACCTGGTTTGGACACAGCGTCGAAGGCGAGCACGCGGCCCAGCAGCGCGTGGTCCTTCTTGAAGCGCACGGTGAACGGCGTGCAGCCGGACAGGGCGACCAGCGTGTCCCGGACCGGAACGGGTACCGGACCCGGACCTGGACCCCCCCGCCCCGGACCAGGACCCGGACCAGGACCAGGACCAGGACCAGGACCAGGACCAGGACCGGTCCAGGTCCAGTCCTCCTGCCGGTTGCGGAGCGACTCGCTCAGCTCCGCCAGAACCTCCGCGTTCCGCTGCTTCTCCTTCAGGTCACGGTCCTGGTCGCTGCTGGACACCGAGGGGGGGCGCTTCCCCACCCCCACCCCCGGCTCCAACTGCCCCCCCTGACCGGGCAACCCCCCCCCCAGGCCGGGTCCAACTCTGCCCCCCAGGACCAGCGGTACCGGCCCCGGTCCTGGTCCCGGTCCGTTCAGCAGCGTCTGGGGCAGCAGGCTCGGCGGCACCGCCACCAGCCCCCCCCCGAGGCCCCCCCCATTGCCCCCCCCTCGGCCCCGGGAGTTCGGGCTTTGCCGGTTCAGCTCGGGGGGGCCGTCGTCCGGTTTGAACCCGTTGTGCATCCGGTAGGACTCGAACCGGGTCCGGGGCTCAGAGTACCGGTCCAGTCCAGTTTGCTGCAGCAGCGGCTCCTTCCTGGTGGGGGGGGGCGGGGCTCCGGCCGGGGGGGCTCCCACTCCGTGCGCTCGTTTCAGGTGCCGCGCCGTCTCGATGACGAACTCGATCCGGTCGGCGCCCTCGTAGTTGACGCAGCCGCGACAAACCGGCTCGGTGAAGTCCTGGACCATGGCCCAGGGCCGGCGCGGCAGGTCACACAGGTAGCAGGGCTGCCGCTGGCGCCGGGGGGGGGGGCCGGGGGGGCCGGAGGAGGAGGAGGAGGAGGAGAGCTGGGGGGAGGACATGGTGCTCTGCCCGGTGCTCTGGAGAAAAGTGATGATAATCCTCGGGGCCCAGCGCCCTGTAGGGCCACAGAAACCCCAGTCGTCTAATCTTTGTATGACTGAATTATTCTGTTTAGACCCCGACTATTAATACTCATAGTAACGCTGCACTGGCATCAAAACAAAGTAGGCTAAATAAAAAATTATAATACATACGTAGTCTAAGAAAAAAAGTGGAGGGTAGGGGCCCACTTTAGTATTCTTTCAGGGGACCCAGAATTCCTAGCAACAGCCCTGGCTCTGCCTCTTCCTCCCGGTGGAGCAGTGACTCTGTCCGGTAGGGCAGTGACTCTCTGTCCGGTGGGGCAGCGACTCTCTGTCCGGTGGAGCAGCGACTCTGCCCGGTAGGGCAGCGACTCTCTGTCCGGTGCTCTGCCTCTTCCTCCCGGTGGGGCAGCGACTCTGCCCGGTAGGGCAGTGACTCTCTGTCCGGTGGGGCAGCGACTCTCTGTCCGGTGTTCTGCCTCTTCCTCCCGGTGGGGCAACGACTCTGCCCGGTAGGGCAGTGACTCTCTGTCCGGTGGGGCAGCGACTCTCTGTCCGGTGGAGCAGCGACTCTGCCCGGTAGGGCAGCGACTCTCTGTCCGGTGGAGCAGCGACTCTGCCCGGTAGGGCAGCGACTCTCTGTCCGGTGGAGCAGCGACTCTGCCCGGTAGGGCAGTGACTCTCTGTCCGGTGGGGCAGCGACTCTCTGTCCGGTGGAGCAGCGACTCTGCCCGGTAGGGCAGTGACTCTCTGTCCGGTGTTCTGCCTCTTCCTCCCGGTGGGGCAACGACTCTGCCCGGTAGGGCAGCGACTCTCTGTCCGGTAGGGAAGCGACTCTCTGTCCGGTGCTCTGTCACTCTCTTCCCGGTGATCTGTCTCTTTATCCCGGTGGAGCAGCAACGCTCTTCCCGGTGATCTGTCTCTCTCTTCCCGGTGATCTGTCTCTCTCTTCCCGGTGCTTTGCCTCCTCCTCCTCCTCCTCCTCCTCCTCCTCCTCAGCAGCGGTCGGTGTGAGCCTCGGACTCGGAGCAGCAGCAGCAGCAGCAACGAGGAGCGGAGTCACGGAGCGGCTCCTCCGGCGGCTGCAGCTTATTGTTCCTGCTGCTGCTGGAGCTTCGCGCTGCTGCTGCAGAGGAGGAGGAGGAGGAGGGGGGATGGGGGGGGGGCTGCGCTGTTTTCCCTGCATGCATCCCCCCCCCACCCCCCCCCCCTCCCACTGAAGCTGAGGAATTCGGATGGTGCCCCTCCTCCCTCCTCCTCCTAGGAATGCCACCTGGTAGAGCGAGTGACGTCACCGCCCCTCCCCCCTCTGAGACTGAAATTACACCATGGCTTTAATTTCATTTTTTTTATGTCTTTTTTATAATTTATTTATTTTTATTAGACCTATTTATCTATTTACTTATTATTTCATCATCTCTATATATTTCTTATGTTATTTATCTCCTATATATTATTTGTTTAAATGTTTTGATAATGTCTGTCGCTTTGTTTTTTTGTTCCTTTTTCAATTGTTGATGTTATTTGATATATAAAAAAAAAGAAATTACACGATGGCACTTGTTGTTGCCCCCCCCCCCCCACCACCACACACACACTGATCCAGCCACTGCAACAACCGGATCAATGAACCTGAGCAGCAGCTTCATTCATCTTCACCAGTCGATCAATAATCAATAATCTGACCAGATGAATCAATCAGAGAATAATCCACAATAACTGACCAACAGCTGATCAATCAACTCACTGATCGATCAGCTGTGTAACAACAACCTGAGCCTCATCAATGAGCCAGGTATCGATTAATAATTATCAGATCGATTGATTCTGAGTGAACCAAGAGAAAAATGAACAATTACTCAGCTGATTCATGTGTGTGTGTGTGTGTGTGTGTGTGTGTGTGTGTGTGTGTGTGTGTGTGTGTGTTGCTAGGCAGGTTTCACCTCCCTGTTGTCCCCTCCCTCTCTCTCTCTCTCTCTCTCTCTCAGTGTAACGAGCCTCTCTCGTCCTCTTTGTGTGTTTTCCTGCAGCTGATCGATCAAAACAGTCGATCGGTCCAATAATCAATCACAGCCTCGTTAATATTGTTGTTATAATTATTGTTATTAATAATAATAATATTGTTGCTGTTGTGACATCATCATCATCACTTCATCATGTGATGATGAAGATGATGATGTCATTATCAATAATGTTCATTGATCAGTAACGATGACGGAGTCAAACAACACGCTGACACACACACGGCGGCGTGCCTCTGATGATGCGTACAGTCTGCGTTGCCATGGAGACGAGCCTGGTAACCGAGCAGCAGTGACTCTCTCTCACACACACACACACACACACACACACGCACACACACACACACACACACACACACACACACACACACACACACACACACAGCTCATCAGTGCAACAATCAATCAATCAATAATAATGATTATTGATTGACCCCCCCCCCCCCCCCTCCCTACCTGGTTGGCTCAGGCCGTCGTCGGCGGTCGCAGCAGCTGGATGTTGTTGCCATGGAAACTGGGGCAGCGCTGGCGGCGGCGGCGGTCTCCACGGCGACGGAGGAGCTGCTCCGGTGAGTTGCTGCTGCTGGAGACACAGACAGGAGGTCACAGGGTCACAGGAGGTCAACTCAGGTAACCATGGCAACCAGGCAGCTCTGACCAGACTATTATGGGCTGTCGTCTGATCAGAGGAGTTCATTATACTGAAGAAGAATGTGAATTAAAAACTAAAAAGTGAAGCAGGAAGTGAAGTTCCTGCAGGTTGATGTTTAAATGAACTAAAGTGTTTTTGGTTTTTGTTTTATTTTTATTAACAGCTCAACATAAAAGACAGAAATAAACATGATAACAAAACTAAACTAAACAAACATTCACATTTTGCAGTTGCATGAAAGAAAAGTAAAAGAAAGGAGAGGTTATCTGATGTTATTTATGGCTCTTCAACAACTAGAAACAGTCCCATTTACCCATTAGACCATGTTGTTAACATTGTGCAGCTGAAACCAGTGGGAAGCTTAGTGCTGGTGACGTGTAGTTGTCTATTAAAGCCGTATGTTAGCTTTCTACTTCTGGACGTCAGATACGGTAGAAAAGGAGTTCATATGTGGAGATTATCTCACTGAACTCAACTCTGAAGGATCAGAAACCTGTAGTAGTACTAGCAGTAGTACTAGTAGTAGTAGTAGTACTAGTAGAAACTGGTGTTTTAGTCTCAGAGCTGAAACCAGATTCACTTATACTGGACCCAGAACGTGGTGAACTTCAGACCTTTATCTGAGGAGCCTCGACTGTTTCACACCAACAGAGTGGTGAATGTAGACTCTCTTACTGTTCTCCCACTATTATGGGATGTAGCTCTGTTGAAGACGAGGACGAAGCCAGAGACTCTGAGCCGTTTGTTTCATCCCATGCATCAGAAGAAGGCATTTTAAAAACCAGCACTTTATAACAGACGCACTGTAATGAATCTGAACAGCGCTTCTATGCGACACCTTTGTCGATTAAATGCACTTCATTGTTCTACTACTCCTTGCTCTTTCTGACTGGAGCTACGGTATGATAGATTGTATATATTGTGATATTGTGATATGGTATTTGTACCATGTTGTACATTGTTCCTATTTTCATCCTTGTATAATAGTTAATTCTTTCCTAGAGCTAAATCTGGTGTATCTACATTTTGGATGTTCATGAATACGCAGAGTCCCGTTACAAATAAACTAATAAACACTGACCATGTGGGCGGAGCCAATGTGACTGACGGCTCAGAGTGTGTGTGTGTGTGTGTGTGTGTGTGTGTGTGTGTGTGTGTGTGTGTGTGTGTGTGTGTGTGTGTCTGTGTCTGTGTGTGTGTGTGTGTGTGTGTGTGTGTGTGTGTGTGTGTGTGTGTGTGTGTGTCGTCTGCAGAGCGTCAGCGGTAAAAAGCTATAAATAACCTGCTGCTACAAACAGCCTGGTTACCACGACAACCAGCCTGTCTCCATCCCAGCAGAGGAGAAGGAGGAAGGGGGGAGATATTCTGCTGCATCAGTCGCTCTGAGGAGGGGAGGGGAGGGGGAGGCGTTGCCGTGGTAACATCTTCCATGTGTGATGAGAAGGATGGAGGCTGCTGCCCCCTGCTGGTCTCAGATCAGAACCACAACTAACTAAACTCACTCCTAAACACTAGTCAACTCCTCTAGAATAAAAAACATTCACCACAGATAAATGATGTTTCTGCTGTTGGTTCGACCAATGCAACCAAGAATAAATAAATCTGACATTAAAAAGCGTGTGTGTGTCAGACAGACGATCAAACAAAGCAAAAACATAACACAATGTAGAAACAGATTAAAACACAGTATGATAGAAAGCTATAAACAGGATTGATTACCTGGGTTTTGATTACAACTGTTACGCTGTTAAATGGTTTATTTCTCTTATTTTTTGGCTTCATTAGTTAATTATTGGATACTTGTTTCTTTCTATGACTCTGAAACCATGAAGAGCTCTGATGGATTTACTGAAGGGTAGTAGGCATTTATAAGCTAGACAGCTTCAGCTTCAGTCTGCAGCTTTTAGATCTCTGTATGAACTAGTTGAACTAATTATGGTTTTATGGAGGTTGACTGATGCTCAACTGTTAAAGGGACAACGAGGAGTTTGTATTTGGTTATAAAAAAGTCTGATATTAATGTGGATGAATCTCCGTTACCACTTGTTAATGGTCCATTTTAGATAAATCTATAGTTTTGTCTCTATGGTTATTTTGTTATTATTAGTGGTGGTGGAAATGCTGGGCGAGCCGACCAGCGTTTCTTTACTTTCGGTTTCGTGGCGAGTCATGAGAATAACGCCGCCGAATCTCCGTTTATGGTGGGAACTACGACGGTATGTGATCGTCTTCCAACCTCTGACTTTAATTCTTGATGAATGAAAACATGAGTCTGTCTTGCGCCGGTCAAAGAATTTCACGGTGCGGAGGCTCATGGTAAGTGTAGTGAGAAAACACTTCGCTTTCCAAAACTCCTTGTTGTCCCTTTAATAATTTGTATAAAAGATTGAATAAACTACTGCAACATGGCTCTGTTCCTTCATCTCTGCAAAGCTCTTTGTCTCAGACACACAGACAAGCGACCATGCAAACGACCCCCCCGCCCCCCGTCAGCCAGTCTAACCCCAACACCACCCTCTCCTTCAAACCTGTTGGAAACACTGAAAACTATAATAACCTGTGTGTGTGTGTGTGTGTGTGTGTGTGTGTGTGTGTACCTGCTGCCTCCAGGTGTGTGACCGGTAGGTGACCGGGGGCTGTGAGGTCAGAGGTCGGGGGGAGGGGGGGGCCGTGGTGGTGGTGGGGGGCCGCCACCATCCTGAGGGCCGACTCCAGCAGCTGGCTCTGATTGGATAGATGGATAGATGGATGGATGGATGGATGGATGGATGGATGGATGGATGGATAGATAGATAGATAGATAGATAGATAGATAGATAGATAGATAGATAGATAGATAGATAGATAGATAGATAGATAGATAGATAGATAGATAGATAGATAGATAGATAGATAGATAGATAGATAGATAGAGAATACTTTATTCATCCTTAGCAGGGAAATTCAAGTTAGTCCAGTAGCTCACACAACAATGACACAAAAAACATTTTAACAAGTGTTATATAAAACGATTGCAGCAGGAACAAATGACCTCTTAAATCTTTCAGTTCTGCAGGTCAGGGAGAGCAGCCTTTTACTGCGGCTGCTGTAGGAGAGGAGAGCCAATCAGCAGCCGGCGTCACAGTGCTCAGTGATGAGTGTGTGTGTGTGTGTGTGTGTGTTCACCTGCAGCTGCAGCGTCTGCTGGTTCAGGCTCCGCCCCCTGTCCACGTCCTCCCTGATGACACAGTGATGATGTCACAGTGATGATGTAACAGTGATGTCACAGTGGATGTGTATGTGATGTCACACAGAGAGCAGCGCCTCCTGGTGGTGGGACGTCTGTTCTGTCTCTAACTCTCCTGTCGTCCTTCTGTTCCCTTCCTCCTTCCTTCCTCCTTCCTTCCTTCCTTCCTTCCTTCCTTCCTTCCTTCCTTCCTTCCTTCCTTCCTTCCTTCCTTCCTTCCCTTTGTCCTTACTTCTTCTTCCTTCCTCTTTTGATCCAATTGACCCTCCATTGTTCCTTCTTCCTTCCTAGAATGAATCTGTTCCCTCCCTCCCTTCCTTCTTTCCACAATCCTTTTTCCCTTCCTTCCTTCCTTCCCTTTGTCCTTCCTTCCTTCTTCCTTCCTCTTTTGATCCAATTGACCCTCCATCGTTCTTTCCTTCATTCTTTCCACCCTTCTTTCTTCCTAGAATGAATCTGTTCCCTTCCTCCTTCCTTCTTCCTTCCCTTTGACCCAATCTTTTCCCTCCCTCCATCTATCTTTCCTTCCCTTTTCCCTTCCTTCTTTCCCTTCATCCCTTCTTCCTTCCTTCCATTCCTTCTTTCCTTGACCAGGTGGCCAACAGGAGGGTTAAGGATGTTTCTAGACTGTAGTGAAGTGTTTCCTGCTGCAGTTCCCTCCTCCCTCCACCAGGGGGCAGGAGCTCAACAACAGACTCAGTGACTCTAGTTCACATATTGATTATAGATTATTGATGTGTCACCTGTCGACCTGCAGCAGCCTCTGGACGCCGTCCACCAGCTGACACACACGGGCCTCCATGTCCGACTGAGCCTACACACACACACACACACACACACACACACACACACACAAACTTGATTGACATTTACTAATGATCCTACGATGGAGTATTATGGCCACATTGAGAAAAACAACAACACAGACTTTGAGAATAAAGTCGTACATTTACGAGAATAAAGTTGTACGTTTACGAGAAAAAAAGTCATAACATTACGAGAATAAAGTTGTAAATTTACCACTTTACTCTCAAAGTTTGTTATTTTTTTATTTGTCAGTGTGGCCCTAATGCACCGTCGTATGATCCAAATATTCTTAAAAAGTGGAAAAGTCGTATTTTTGTGCCCAGACGTTACAAACAACACGTTTTAGAGCTGAAATCACAACAACAACAACAAACTGGGATGTTTTCAGAATATCTGATACCGGCCGAGGTCCAGTTACTCTGTTACTCTGTCAGTTACTTAGTTACTCTGTTACTCTGTCGGTACCTTGATGAGCGGAGCGGCAGCAGCCACAGCTGCAGCTGCAGCTGCTGCCGCCATGTTAGTGGCGTCTCCATGGAAACCAGAGGACGGCCCCGCCTCCCCCACTGCATCATGGGAGCTGGAGGCCAGGCCAGGTGCATGCTGGGAGCTGGAGGCCAGGCCAGGTGCATGCTGGGAGCTGAAGGCCAGGCCAGGTGCATCATGGGAGCTGGAGGCCAGGCCAGGTGCATCATGGGAGCTGAGGATCCTGACGCTGACCTCCCTCCTGCTGGAGCTGAGAGGCGACAGGTGATGATGCGTTCAGGGTCGTCATGGAGATTCAAACAGGAAGTTCATCCTCTGAGTGAGGGTTTTCACAATAAAAGCCAGAGGAGGTTTTTTTTTTTCTTCTCACCGTCGGCTCAGAGCGGCGAGCACGGCGCCGCGGCCTCCAGCTGAGAACCGTGATGTCAGCAGGTCGGGACCTGATGATGTCACAGGGGCGGAGCCTGATGATGTCACAGGGGCGGAGCCTGATGATGTCACAGGGGCGGAGCCTGAGTGACCAATAAACCATTAATTAATCAATAACCTATAACATTCATTCTATTATCTACTACTCTACTATCAGAGTCCCGTTACAAATAAATGAATAAAAGAAATTAAAAGTATTTCTTGATTGATTGATTGATTGATTGACAGATGGATTGACGGTTTCTCACCAGGCCAGTGGTCCCGGTGAGTCCCGGTCTTCCTGTCAGGGCCGGGTGCTGCTGCCGGCTGCAGGAGGAATAGTTGATCACAACTAATCAGTCGAATCAATAACTTTATCAATGACGTCAACAAACAGGAAAATATCCTGTAGAAAATCCACTTTAAAGGGATACACCAACTTTTTTTTTCGTGTCTTGCCTCACTCCCGAGTCCATGACCAGCAGATAGACACCATCCTTTCCACTGTGCGTGCAGTAACAAGGGAGATAGAGCCGTATCGCCGTAATTAGTTTAGCTCAAACACTGGAAGTGTATAGGTAGTGTTAGCCTGCCTCCACCTAAAGTCGCTAATTAGCTTAGCTCAAACACTGGAAGTGTATGGGTAGTGTTAGCCTGCCTCCACCTAAAGTCGCTAATTAGCTTAGCTCAAACACTGGAAGTGTATAGGTAGTGTTAGCCTGCCTCCACCTAAAGTCGCTAATTAGCTTAGCTCAAACACTGGAAGTGTATGGGTAGTGTTAGCCTGCCTCCACCTAAAGTCGCTAATTAGCTTAGCTCAAACACTGGAAGTGTATGGGTAGTGTTAGCCTGCCTCCTACCCGAGCTGAAATCAGCAGTCAGAAGCTGATTTCATTTTAGCTCTAAACTCTGTAAATATATCACTTTATCAACATTTCCAACATGTTTAGGTGAGAAAGTAGCCGTTTAGATCAGCAGTGTGTCGTTAATTTGTCTAAATACCAGCTGTTTACAATTTTGTTGGGATGAATTCGGCGCTACTCAAGCTAGCCGTTGTGACCAACGCACTTCCGGTTACTTTCACAAAATAAAACACCCGTTGCCCTTTACATACAGAAAACCATGACGATAGAATTTGTGCTTTTACTTTGAAACAGGAAGCTAAGCTACCCTCGATGTAGCTAGCTTGAACCAAAATAAAGCGTCTTTGCTTGAACCCTCCGTTTTGACCGATCTCGTCCCGTTAGCGGCATTTGACCGCTCAAGATGCCTTACCGGAGAGTTTTGTCAGCTCTGAGACGAAGATCGGCCCGCCGGTTTCCGTTTAGAGTTGCTGAAGAGTTTCTCTGATGACTTTAGGTGGAGGCAGGCTAACAATACCCATACACTTCCAGTGTTTGAGCTAAGCTAATTAGCTACTTTAGGTGGAGGCAGGCTAACACTACCTATACACTTCAGTGTTTGAGCTAAGCTAATTAGAGACTTTAGGTGGAGGCAGGCTAACACTACCCATACACTTCCAGCGTTTGAGCTAAGCTAATTAGCGTCTTTGGGTGGAGGCAGGCTAACACTACACTTCCAGTGTTTGAGCTAAGCTAATTAGCGACTTTAGGTGGAGGCAGGCTAACACTACCTATACACTTCCAGTGTTTGAGCTAAGCTAATTAGCGACTTTAGGTGGAGGCAGGCTAACACTACCTATACACTTCCAGCGTTTGAGCTAAGCTAATTAGCGACTTTAGGTGGAGGCAGGCTAACACTACCCATACACTTCCAGCGTTTGAGCTAAGCTAATTAGCGACTTTAGGTGGAGGCAGGCTAACACTACCCATACACTTCCAGCGTTTGAGCTAAGCTAATTAGCGACTTTAGGTGGAGGCAGGCTAACACTACCTATACACTTCCAGTGTTTGAGCTAAGCTAATTAGCGACTTTAGGTGGAGGCAGGCTAACACTACCCATACACTTCCAGTGTTTGAGCTAAGCTAATTACGGCGATACGGCTCTATCTCCCTTGTTACTGCACGCACAGTGGAAAGGATGGTGTCTATCTGCTGGTCATGGACTCGGGAATTTGACAAAACTTGTAATAGTAAATATTTCTGTGATAAACCTGTGAAGTTTCAAAGACTCACTGAGACTCTGGGCTCCCGGTTCTCTTTGGTCGGTCCAGATCCAGATCTCCGTCCTGGTCCAGGTCCCAGTCCAAATCCAGATCCAGATCTAGGTTCAGGTTCAGGTTCAGGTTCAGGTCCTGGCTTAGGTCCAGATCTAGGTCTTTGTCCAGGTCTCGGTCCAAATCCAGATGCAGATTCAGTTCCCGGTCCTGGTCTCTGTCCTGGTCCAGGTCCAGATTCAGGTCTTTGTCCTGTTCCAGGTCCAGATCCCCTCAGTGTCCGTCCATCCTTCAACACAGAACCAGAACCATGTGGACTCCGCAGAGACCAGCTGCTCTCACCGGTTCTGGTCTCAGTCCTGGTCTCAGTCCCGGTCTCAGTCCCGGTCCTGGTCCTGGTTCTGGTCTCAGTCCGGGGAGCAGCTCCTGGTCCTGGTCTCGGGACCGGACCCGGCTCCCGCAGCTTCTGGACGGTGATATGAACCGATCCTGATCCTGATCCTGATCCTGGTCCAGATCCAAATCCACATCCTGGTCCCGGTCCGGTTCCATGGGTCCGGTTCGGGACCAGGACTCTGGTGGACCGGATCAACACGTCTCCAGTGTCCGAGCTGCAGCCGGACCGGTCCGGACTGAAGCCGCCGGGCGGGTCCGGACGGAGCATCGACCTGGTCCGGTTCGGTCCGGTTCGGTTGGACCAGACAGAGCCGTTAGCATGAAGCTAACAGCTGTTAGCCGCGTTCAAAACTCCCGCTCCGCTGAGAAGCTGCGAGAGGAAGAAGAACCGAACCGAACCGAGCGGAATCGAACCCGGTCCCTCCAGAAGGTCCAACAGAACCGGAGGAAGAGGAGATAAAGGAGGAAACAGGAGGAAACAGAGAGAGAGTTCAGAGAAACTAGAACTAGAAGAACAAACAGCAACAGTTACTGACAACAACACGTCACTTCCGCTTCCCACCGAAGATCGTCTAGACTACAGGACTACAGGAGGTCTCACTCCGCCGGTAGACCACAGGAGGTCTCACTCCGCCGGTAGACCACAGGAACTACAGGAGGTCTCACTCCGCCGGTAGACCACAGGAACTACAGGAGGTCTCACTCCGCCGGTAGACCACAGGAACTACAGGAGGTCTCACTCCGCCGGTAGACCACAGGACTACAGGAGGTCTCACTCCGCCGGTAGACCACAGGACTACAGGAGGTCTCACTCCGCCGGTAGACCACAGGACTACAGGAGGTCTCACTCCGCCGGTAGACCACAGGAACTACAGGAGGTCTCACTCCGCCGGTAGACCACAGGAACTACAGGAGGTCTCACTCCGCCGGTAGACCACAGGAACTACAGGAGGTCTCACTCCGCCGGTAGACCACAGGACACCGAGAGTCTCAGAGCCACGTTTGTTGATAATAATATTAATGATAATAATTCAGCTTATTTCACACTATATAAATTGATACAGAATTTTAAAATAGAACTTGTCGTTTTAAATAATATTTAACTAGTTTTAGTCTTTTACCTCTGACGTATTTATATTTATATTTATGTATTGCATTTGTATTTCTACTTGTAGGTTTATTAGTTTATTGGGAGTTTTAGCTTAATTTTATATTCAGGTCTGTAATTCTTAGATAGAGCTGTTTTCTTTTTTTTTATTGATGCAATGAATGACATCTGAATGCTGCTGCTATCTATCTATCTATCTATCTATCTATCTATCTATCTATCTATCTATCTATCTATCTATCTATCTATCTATCTATCTATCTATCTATCTATCTATCCTAGAATTAGTAAGATTTCATATTGTTGATTTTTTTTTATGTTAAATGTCTCCAGATGAAGCAACGTTGGTTTCTTCTCATAAAGCCTCATGAAGCCTTGAATTAATTCAACTGTTATGTAACACTGATCCATTTTATTCATTACATAGATATATATATGGAAATAGTCATAACACAAAAAACGATACACACACATACCTGTCAATAATATAGAATTCAATTAAATTCAATTCAAACAGCTTTATTGACATGAACAGAAATGTGTTGTTGCCAAAGCATTTATAAAACATTTACTTACATTCATATTTTGTACAGTACAATACAATTACATATTTAAAAAATATGTTTTGATTACATATAATATACAATATACAATATATACATTGTTAATATTTACTGTCATTTACAGTCAGTTTGTGTCTGATTATTCGGGGAAGAAAACTATCATTATCATCTTTTTTATAATTAAATATTTATTGGATTGTTTGATTTATTTATACTATAATAAAATAAAATAAACGTGTATGTTACAGTGAAATGTTAATGAAGCCTGGTGTAAATAAAGGTTTATTCTCCTCCTGTAGGAACTGTAACAGGTCGGAACCTTCCTCCGCTCGTGTTTCCCTGCGGACCGTCTCTGCTGCTGCACCGCTGAACCCGAGAGGTCGAAGTCTCCTCACGAGTTTCTTCTCCTCCTCCTGGTCTCTGGTCTCTGAGCTCTGATCGAGTCTCTATCGATCATCGATCACTGATCCATCGATCCGCTGATCTGATCAACTCCTCGTCCTCTGGTTCTGATCGATGATCGAACTGGTTGAACGGGTTTGATCCGGTTTCTCTCCGCTGCGTCTCAGCTGCTGCGTCCTTCAGCCTCAGTCCGCCGGAAGCTGCTGCAGACCGGACCGGAACCAAGACCAGAACCAGGACCTGAACCAGAACTAGAACTAAACCTGAACCAGAACCAGAACTAGAACTAAGACCAGAACCTGAACCAGAACTAGAACTAAACCTGAACCAGAACCAGAACTAGAACTAAGACCAGAACCAGAACCATGGCGGTCCAGGTGTCCGAGTCCGACCAGGTCAAACAGGTCAGTAACAATGTTCCCTCTAATTTTCAAAACTCCTGAGCAGAAATTCACCTCCCTGATGAGCTGCTACGTCCACATGCTGGTGCTCTGGCCTCACCTCTATAACTCCACATATCAATACAACTGGCTATTACTATGATGATTAATAACAGATTATTTTGACAACATTAAAGGCTGCTCCATATCTAGGTCAGTTACAGTTAATGATAACAAAATACAATATTGTTTTGGCAAAATAGATTTTGCATTTATTGCCATATGAACAATTACGTCAAAAAATAACTAACATCAAGTTGGTGTCATCAACTCTTGGCACAGAAGCATCTTGATATGAACAGTAATAATAATTCTCGAGCAAAAACTTCAATGGTAGTTGCACTACAGACCAGGTTTAGGTCACAGCTACATTTCACAGTTCAAAGCCACATGAGGGAGAAATGAACAGTAGTCGGGATGTTTGAGTGCAACTAATTTTGTCTTCTGGGCAAAGAGGTGGAGCAGTAAAACACCTGAGAGGGAACAGTGGTTTGTTGTTGTTGTTGTTGTTGTTGTTGTTGTTGTTGTTGTTGTTGTTGTTGTTGTTGTTGTTGTTGTTGTTGTTGTTGTTGTGACCGCAGTTTCAGCTGCCCGTCTTTTAACAGGAAAGAGAAAGAGGGACCGTATCACACCAGCCTCACTACACTGGCTTCCTGTTAAATCTAGGACTGATTTTAAGATTTTATTGTCTGTTTTTAAGATCTTAAATGACTTGTACAGCACTTTGGTCAACAATGGTTGTTTTTAAACGTGCTATATAAGTAAAATTGAACTGAACTGAACTGAACAGTGAAGTTAGTTTTAGGTTGGATATCTGACAGACATTGGCTCCTTCTCAACACATTAAAAATTCATAGAAAACATAAGATGTGTTCAGATGTGTGTCATAGAGGCTTAGCTCTACCATCCTGTGTTGATTCTTAGCAAACAGGTCACATGACCTGGGAGTTGTTGAGCTTTTATATGATTTTTTAATGTATTTTATACAGTAAATATGAGCATTAGCTCAGTAACTCCCAGGTCATGTGACCTGTTTGATTTGATCTCTTTCAGCTGTGTCTATTTGAATGATATGTTGAGTTTGTTTCTCTATGACCCTGATGAAGGCTACAGCCGAAACGCGTCGGTCTAATAAAGTTGTTTTTCCATTACAAGTGTTGCTGGAGCTCCTTTGAATGCTCTCCATGTGACCTATTTGCTCAGAATCAACACAGGCAAGACAAGGCAATTTTATTAGTATAGCCCGTTTCTACCACCAGTTTGTCTCAAAGGGCTTTACATCCCATCATAACAACATCCTCTGCCCTTAGACCCTCACATCCACTGAGGAAAAACTCCATAGAAAACCCTTTTAACACAGGATGGTAGAGCTAATCCTCCTCTATGACACACACCTCTTCTTATTGCATTTGAACACATCTTATATTTTCTATGAATTTTTAATGTAGCCTATTGAGAAGGAGCGAATGTCTGTCAGATATCCAACTTAAAACTAACTTCACTGCGGTGTTGTTGTGGACCTGATGAGAACCGGTCCGGTCCGGTTCAGTCTGGTTCAGTGAGGTTGAAGTTGTTGTGTCTGTGTGCAGTTCAAAGAGTTCCTGGGGACCTACAACAAGGTGACGGAGAACTGCTTCATGGACTGTGTCAAAGACTTCACCAGCAGAGACGTCAGACCAGAGGAGGTAAACACTGCTATGTCATCAGGCTTTTATTTTGTAGTAATGTGATAAAGTTGTTCAGGAAGTGGAAATCACCAGAGATGTAAATGGTGCTCAAAGGGATAGTTCAACATTTAGTCAAATTGGCCCATCTCCATAATCGCTATAGTCATAGCAGTAGGTTCGTTACCTTTAATTGTCGGTGCAAGCTATTTTTAGAACGGCGGAGCAGAGCCGTGAGCTGCTCAGAGCTACGCTACGGAGGCTCATTATGGGATTTCTTGGTTTCCCTCATCAAACTCATCAAATACACAATCCAACAACTCCACAACGCTCTGGTGGACAAGTTGTGAGCTGCACATTCACCACGCTATGAGATAATAACACAACGTTACCACACAGAGTTGTTGTAGAGGGAAATTCATGCAAAACCAGCTGATGCACGTTGCCTTCAGGGACAGTTTTTCATCAACAGTCTCTGTATTTACCTCTTTTTTATAGAAATGTTTTTAGAGAAATTGTACCACTTTTTTTCCAGAAATTTCTCTACAATATTTCAACAACTTCACTGTTACAAAAAGTTCCTGTTTCCCCCGTTATAACAACGTTACTGTTACTGACAATAAAACGCTCCGTTACTGGACTCTAGAATAATAACACACCTGTTAAAGTGTCGTTATACGTTATAAACACTTTAGTTTCAGTTCATCAACTGGTTGGAAACAATCTGTTTATATGGAACTAACCAACTCCACACAGGCGGAGGGATACTGAGTGAGTTGGTTAGTTCCAGATAAATAGGAGGTTGGAGGGGCGAGTCCAAGTCATTTGACATAACACTGCAAAAACTCAAAATCTTTTCAAGAATATTTGTCTTATTTCTAGTCAAAACTAATCTCTTTCCACTTAAAATAAGACTCATCACCTAAAAATGAACTTGTTTTTAGATCATTTTCACTTGTTTCAAACTAATTTTCACTTGAAATAAGTAGAAAAATCTGCCAGTGAAAGCAAGTTTTTTGTGTTTGTAATAAGAAAGAAAACGCACCGTGAAATTCTTTGACCGGCGCAAGACAGACTCATGTTTTCATTCATCAAGAATTAAAGTCAGAGGTTGGAAGACGATCACATACCGTCGTAGTTCCCACCATAAACGGAGATTCGGCGGCGTTATTCTCATGACTCGCCACGAAACCGAAAGTAAAGAAACGCTGGTCGGCTCGCCCAGCATTTCCACCACCACTAATAATAACAAAATAACCATAGAGACAAAACCATAGATTTATCTAAAATGGACCATTAACAAGTGGTAACGGAGATTCATCCACATTAATATCAGACTTTTTAATTGTCGCAGAATTATTCGTTCTGCCGACGGAGAAACTCCTTGTTGTCCCTTTAAAGTAACAGTTCAACACTGTGGAGGAGTTGTTAGTTTGTCTCTGATCCAGATGTTGTCTTGTCTCTTCTCAGTCCAGCTGCTCTGAGTCGTGTCTGCAGAAGTACCTGAAGATGACTCAGCGGATCTCCATGCGCTTCCAGGAATATCACATCCAGCAGAACGAAGCTCTGGCTGCTAAGGCCGGTCTGCTGGGACCGCACTGAGTCCCGGTCCTGGTCCAGTGTCTCTGTCCTGGATGAATAAAGACTCTGACCTGCAGCGGAGCGTCTGCTGCTGCTCTGGGTCAAAGCATCATGGGAGTTGTAGTTCAATGAGTTCAATGTTTCTGTCGATGTTCAAGTCTTTTTCTTTCTTTTTTTTTTCTAATTTTATTAAATTAAACATCATGAAGCTCCGTTTTCTTCTCCTGTGGTTTATTTCAGGTCTGAACGAAGCTGATTGGACGAGAGCTCGGTTCAGTTTCTCATCTGTCACACACACACACACAGTGATGATGTCATAATCTACATCAGTATTAAAGGGAAACTTCATTTTTTTTCAACCTGGGCCCTGTTTTCATATGTTTTTCTGTATATGTGAGTGATGGATAGAGGAACACAGTCTTGGAATAAGTTACCACCACACATCAGAAACTGTGACAACTATTTAGTCTTTAAAAAACATCTCAAACATTGGTTAAAAACAAATCAGACATGCACTCATAGTTTAAATACTGTTTAAAACTGATGTCTGTTCCCGGGCATGTATGGTATATTGTTCTTTAACTGTGGGTCAAATTTGTCTGTTCTTATTTTGTTTGTCTGCGTCTGTTTTGCCTTGATATTGTCAGTCTGTGCTCTGTCTTGTAATTGTCCACTGTATGACTCGTCATCACAAGGTTTTAAAATTCTGTGTTATGTTTTTTAGAAACCTGCCTTGGGACTGCGGCTGAAATTTAGCAGTTGTGCGAAGTCCGGCACATTTACACTGGTACTTAATGCGTCAGTGTTGATGAATGTGCACTGTCCCAATTCAATAAATAAAGAAATGAAAATGAAAATGGATATTACTTTTATTGAGGTGGCTGCAGTATTGAGGCAAGGCAATTGTATAGCCTGTTTTTACAAACAGTTTGTCGCAAAGGGCTCAGATAGTTACACTGGCCCTCATTTATCAAACTTGCGTACACCAAAAAAATGGGTGTACACCAAATTCACCGCAAGGATCGGCATTTATCAATCTGAGCGTGAGCGTACGGTACGCACAAATCTCACGCCAGCTCTGACCAGGTGCAGCTGATCTCCACGGCGGAGTATTTTTTCTTTTTTTTTCCCGTCACCGGAACCTGTCAGTGGGACATCGGGCCGGTGTTTCACATCCCTCCATCAGCCGAACCATATCATCGGTGCTGATGGCCATAAAGTCGTGTTCGCTGCAGTAATATGCCTATGATTTATCCTCAGTCACTTGTGTTTAGTAAACTGCAGGAGCATTTCATGAGGTCGCTGGGTTTCCTGACGTGGTCGGTGACACGTGCGTCTGCAGCCTCCATCCACCGGGATGACGCTTATCAATCACAAAATCTATCAATCTATCAATGTCCAGATATTTAATGTTGCCGCCCTCTCCCTGTTCAACGCGGTAATGTCGGTAAAGTCTCTTCTTGGCCGTCTTCCGTGTCTCCATGTCGTAAAAGGGGCAGGGCGACGCCTCTAAAGCAGGAATATATCGGGGCGTGACATTTAAATGATGCTGGTTTTCAGCCGCCGGATTTATCACCACCACGCCGGTTCTACGCCGAAATCAGCAGCGTACACACTTTTAGTAAATCACACGTGACACTTGGCGTACACTGATATTTACACCACAATCTACACCAGATCCTGCGCAAGTTTGATAAATGAGGGCCAATGAGTCTCTGACAACATACTAGAAAAGAGAAATGAACGTATGTCTCTACCTTTAACGCGTCTCTTCTTCTGACTGGCAGTAGTCACCCCGGTCAAAGTGGTCACAGTATGTTGTCGGACACTCATGTAACTATCTGAGCCTGTCACGTTTATAGGTTGAACTTTGACGGGCGCCACTTGCCCGGTTGAAGAGCGTTAGCTGGGCTGCAGGCTGCCTCAATAAAAGTATTATCCATCACTCACATATACAGAAAAACATGAAAACAGGGCCCAGGTTGAAAAAAAAGAAGTTTCCCTTTAAAGGGACAACGAGGAGTTTTGTTAAAGCAAAGTGTTTCCACACTACATTTATGAGCCTCCGCACCGTGAAATTCTTTGACCGGTGCAAGACAGACTCATGTTTTCATTCATCAAGAATTAAAGTCAGAGGTTGGAAGACGATCACATACCGTCGTAGTTCCCACCATAAACGGAGATTCGGCGGCGTTATTCTCATGACTCGCCACGAAACCGAAAGTAAAGAAACGCTGGTCGGCTCGCCCAGCATTTCCACCACCACTAATAATAACAAAATAACCATAGAGACAAAACCATAGATTTATCTAAAATGGACCATTAACAAGTGGTAACGGAGATTCATCCACAGTAATATCAGACTTTTTTATTGTCGCGGAATCTTTCGTTCTGCCGACGGAGAAACTCCTTGTTGTCCCTTTAACTGATCACCAGTCCTCTGATGTCACAGCTTTACTCCGTTTGAGGAATTTATGAATAAAGTTTATCAGTGAACGACGTTGTCATGGTGTCGGTGTCAAACTCCGGCTGCACCGATCGTCCATTGGATCGATTCATTACATCATAATAAAACCAATAAAACCAACACATTCTGATTATTGATGAGCTTATTATTGCTCTGATGAAACGAACCAATCAGAGACGAGTTTCCTGTGAGTGAATGAGAGGCGGCTGCAGAGTGTCAACATATTTAAAAACTTTATTAGAAACAGAGAGCTCTGCTTATTGTGCACACAGCTCCAACATGGCTTCACTTCTGTTCTCAGGAGGAAGTGTGTGTGTGTGTGTGTGTGTGTGTGTATGTGTTTGTGTGTGTCTGTCTGTGTGTCTGTATTTACAGTCATCGCTCTCAAACCGCCGCTAGCAAAAAAAACAGCACATATAGAAAAACCCAGGAGAACAGAGGAGTTGATAAAACAACAGTACAAACAGTTTCTTTAAAAAATATTATAAATCATTCTTTACAGGCTGAAAAACCGACTCGTCCTCCTTTATTCTCTTTTTACTCGGAGCGTTTATGTACAAAACACAGAGACCGACCGACCGTCAGCTGACCGGCCACAGAGAGGAAGGGGCGTGGCCACAGCGAGAGGGGGCGTGGTCGGATGGAAAGGGGCGGGGCCATGTGTGAAAGGGGGCGGGGCCAGAATAGTGCAGCTGTTCCTCCAGCAGCAGCGTCAGTGCTGAACGGAGATCAACGGCCACGAGGTCGAAGACGACGACGTTTAAACTTCTCAGGAAAACGTTGGAAATAAAATAAAGTATAAAATAAAAACAGAAAAAGTAAAAACTTCATCTTCTCGTTTTCTCGACTTTGTCGTTTCGTTTTGTTTCGTTTTTTCTAAATTAAACTCAAATGAAGATTTTTTTCCTGAGTCAAACTTTTTTTTATTTTTTTTTATTTAATTTAAAGATTCATTAAAAAATTCATGTTCGTGTCGGTCGACGTGTTTCTGCTTCGACCCTGTGGCGCCGCTGATCTCACACACACACACACTTAATTACTTTACACACAAAAACAAAAACTTCTGGTTTTCACTGTGACGTCGAAACTTTTTGGGAGTTTTTCGTTTGTTTTTACCAAAATAAAAACCTCTGATTTATTCTGTAGAAAACTTTTCACAGCAGGAAGTCGGAAACTTTTTTCTTCGTCTTCTTTTAACTTTTTTTTTTTTAACGCAGTTTTTTTTTTCCTCTTTTCTTAAAAAAATTAGAAAAAAATTTAACTAATTTGCATAATGAGCTGTGCTGTTCTACCCTCAACAACCCCCCCACCCACCCTCTCAAAAAAAAAAAAAAAAGAGAAAAGAAATAAAAACGTCACATTCAGACACCGAGCAGCACTGACGATGCACCAGAGGGGGGTGTGTGTGTCGGGGGGGGGGGGGGTGTGTGTGTGTATTGGGGGGGATGAGGGGTGATGGGGGGAGGGGGGGGCTCTGTGGAGGCTGAGCTCATTTTTCCGTCACGTTCGTCTCCTCCAATAGGAAGTAAGTCCATCAGGTGAGGGGGCGGAGCTACGGTCCGGTGACAGCTCCCATCAGCCACTGCGCCGGCGGGGGGTGGGGGGTCGGTGCCTTTACAACTGTTGCTGCTGGGGGGGCGGAGTCTGTGGCTGACGGGGGCGGGGCCAGGGGAGTGGGCGGGGCCAGGTGGGCGTGTCATCACCTGCACTCCACGGCCACGTTGTTCTGAGTGGGCGAGGCCGAGGACGGACTCATGCCGGTGTCGGAGGAGCCCGACGACGTCGACGCCGTCGTGTTCGACACTGAAACAGAAACAACACGGAGAAGCGTCAGGACAGAGCTCGTTTACACCAGCGGCTTAAAAACTTCTTCACATATACGACACAAACTAGACCACGGACCCCCACTGGACAGAAAACAAACACCAGAAATACACAAATATCTGTTCTGAGTCAAATTAGGTCCAATAGTGTTAAGTTCAGGAAAGGTTGTAGAGAAACTTCTGGAAAACAGTGGTAGGATTTCTCCCAAAACGTTTAAACATTTCTAGAAGAAAGTAGTAAAAATCCCCCCCCCCCCCAAAAAAAAATCTAGAAAAAAGTGGCAAGATTAAAAAAAAAGTTAAAACATTTCGAGAAAAGTGGTAAAATTTCTCCAAAAAGGGGTTTTTGAAAATTATACAGAATGTGAAGAAGTTAAAAAAAAAAAAAAAAGGTTGGAAAATTCTAGAAAAACTGGTAAGATTTCTAAAAGAAGTAAAAAAAATAAATAAAAAAAAAGTGGTAAAATTTATCCAATAAAGGTTTTTAAAAATTCTACAGAATGTGATGAAATTTTTCAAAAAAAAAAAAAAAGTTGAACAATTCTAGAAAAACTGGTTAGATTTCTAAAAGAAGTTAAAAAAAAAATTCCCTAAAAAAAAAAATGTTCTAGAAATTCTAGAAAAAAGTGATAAGATTAAAAAAAAAAAAATAAGTTATAAATTTGAGGGGGAAAAAGTGGTAAAATTTCTCCAAAAAAGGTTTTTAAAAATTCTAGAGAAAGTGATGAAATTTAAAAATAAAAAAAGGTTGAAAAATTCTAGAAAAAACTGGTAAGAAAAAAAACAAAACAAAAAGAAGTTAAAAGAAAAAGTTGGGGACCCTGTTGACCCCACTATGAGCCCCACTGGTTAACGGGACACAGACTAGAGACTACATTTCCCAGCATGCTCTGCTGTGTATTTCCCAGCATGCTCTGCTCTACATTTCCCGCATGCTCTGCTGTGCTGTGTGGCTCCGCCCACAGGACACAGACTAGACACTACATTTCCCAGCATGCTCTGCTCTGCCGTGTGGCTCCGCCCACCTTCCCTCTCCTTCTTTTTTAGCCTCTTCCTGCGCCGGTCGATGGACGCCACCTCGGACTTGAGGCTCATGTAGTACTTCCTGATCTCCTGCAGCTTCTCCTGCAGGAAGGAGATCCGGTCGGTGCTCGACATGTTGTCCAGCTCATCTGGGGGGGGGGCAGAGTTAGAGTCGTTAGTTTCACATCAACACAAACAGCTGAAAACTAAGATGCAATGTGGAGTCTGCAGAGGCCACAGGGATAAAGACATTTGTTCCCGGCTCTTTATTTCTTTAATCTCTGGTGTTTGACAGTAGAACATTTTACATTGTGAGACAGAGATTTAGTTTTACTTTGTGACAAATTAGTCTCAGAATGAAGTGTCGTCAACCAAAAGTTTTCATTAAAGTTTTAGTTGACAAAGTTAACACTGGTAACCACTAGTAACATGTGTGTGTTGTGTCTCTGTGTGTGTGTGTGTGTCTCACCGAGCTGGAAGGTCCACTTGTACGTCCTCTGGGGCGACGGGGACGGCGACGACAGACCAGGACAACGAGGCTTCTGGGACTTGGAGAGAGACGACGACGAGGAGAGACGAGACTGTTGGTCCTCGCTGTCGCTGCTGTGACCTGGGGGGGGGGGGGGGGGGGGTGACATCATAGGGTCAGGACGGGACGGGGGTGTGCACAAGGCCTCATCACACACACACACACACACACACACACACACAGATAGACAGACACACACACAGACAGACAGAGTCCTACCTGCTCCGTTCTTCTCCACCTTCCCCGGTGTGTTTGGTCGTTTCTGGGTCCGTTTGTGTTTCTTGGCCGAAGGAGAAAGAGACTGAAGGTCCAGAACTCTCTTCTGACCTGGAGGAGGAGATACACAGGTTAAATACTAGTAATACTAGTGCTACTACAACTTCTACAACTTCTACTACTACTAGTAGAGATGCACAGATCAATCGACCGCCGATTAAAAAAGCCGGTTTTATATCCAATCGGCCCCAATCGGTGACCGGCTGCCGGCTCGTGCCCTGCAGCGATCGTTTCGGCGTTTGTAGCCTATTTATGTTTATTAATCTAAACAGAGCGCGAGAGATGAACACACACACACACACACAGCTGAGGGGCAGAAGCATAGACATATAAAGAGTAGACGCCGCATCGAACGCTGCGCCGCGAGAAATGCGGCCGGCATCTTGAAGCGGTGGTTCTACTCAGTGGAGCAGCAGAAGTAACAGGATGCAGAGCACTGAGCAGCATATTATTTCTGTTCTAATCAGCAGAAAACCATGGAAAACAGCTGGCTCTGGGGATTACTTTTCACTAATAAGATTGAACATTACTGTTGGTTGTATTTTGTGAATCGAATTTATATATATATATATATATATATAGATATATAATTTATTTATTCTCTCTCCTCCCTCTCTCTCTCTGACCTGATATGAATTGATTCTCTGGTTTATATATATATTTATTTTCTCTAACATATAGCTTTTATCTCTATATATTTATTAATTACAGGAATGCTGCTCTCTGATCAATTGCTGCTCTCTACGGGCTGTTATTTCCATAGACTTATAGACATGGTTATTTCTGTATAATGAATGGTCGTCAAGTGTAACACACCGTTGCTATGGACGGCGCTCTGATCAGCGCAGCACAGAATAGAGAAACTATGCAGGATATTTACCTTATGTTTCATTTTTACCTTCAGTAAAAAGCTTGGGACTAATAGTGATGTTAGATAAATGACTTGTAACCTGTTACAGAGAGAGTAGAGGCTCCTTCCACATCCTGGCTGAAAACCAAACCTGCTGATCAGATCAGAGCCTGTAGTCCGCGACACAAACACGCCCCTAAACCTATAATATCTTGTTTATGACAGATAAGACTACACACATTGTAACATATATGTGATAATCCATCGATCCAGTTATTGATTATAAAAGGCTTTGTTGAAAACAAATGGGAGGAGGCTCAGCAACACAGCGGAGAGGAGACCAGACATGCAGATGTGCTAAATTATAACATAAATCGATAAAAGTAGTATTTTGGTCAAAATTATGTTTCAAATGAATTATTTCACTCGTACGCTGTGTAATAGGCGGGATAATGTTCAGTAAGTTATTGATTAAATGCACTGACACTAGTGAAACTATCAATTGCACCTACCAAACAGATACACTGAGTGGAGCGGGCGACCGGTCCAAGATGGCGGCCCCACCGCTCGTCAGCGCCAATAGGCCCAGCGTTCGATGCGCCGTCTACTCTTTATATGTCTACGGGCAGAAGCGCTTGTCTCACTCTATTTCTTATTTGTGATGTTTTATACTTGAAAAGGGGGTTATGATAGCATCATGTAGCAATAGTGCTCGTGGCGACTGCCCCGTGGCCCGAACTACAACTACTCCTGAAGGACACACAGGTTTACTACTACTACTACTACTACAACTACTACTACTACTACTACTACTACTACAACTACAACTACAACTACAACTACAACTACAGGTACTCGTACTGACCTCGGTCCTTGCTGTCCTGCAGCGCCAGCAGAGCGGCGGTGGCCGAGCTTGGACTGGAGTCTCCTCCCCCGTCCCTGGCTGCTCCTCGCTCCTCCTCCTCGCTGCTGCTCCGTGGCGGGTGCAGCTCCTCGGGGCCGGTGGCGGGGGGGAGGAGGTACGGCCGGACCTGAGGCTGCGGGGGGAGGAGGGGGAGGAGGGGGGGCAGGGCGGCGGCGGCGGCGAGCAGGTGAGTCATGGGAGGGGGCGGGGCCTGTTGCTCCCTCATCAGGAGCAGCAGCTGCTCCGGGGCCACGGCGTCGGCGTCGGCGTCGCCCGGCTTGTCCTTGTCGTCGGGGTCGTCCAGGTCGACCTCGTGGCAGACCAGCGCCTCGGGGCCGATCTGCGGCGGCAGCTCCTCGCCGGGCGTCTCCGTGGCGACGGGCGGCGTCCTGGCTCCTCCCTCCGGCTCCTTAAAACAGAAGACGTTGAACGACAGGTCGACGGCGGCATGGAACTAATACCACTGTTTCTAGTCTTGGATAATAACATTGCATGCTTTAAAGGTAGAGTCTGGAGTTTTCTTCGTTGCAGTTTGTAAATAAAACATTGAAGCTGGGCCCCTCCTCCTCTCAGGCTAAGCTGTGTAGCCTCCTGCCCCAGACAGCAGCCGTTGTCATGACAACAAAGGAGAGGAAATACAGTCCGAGTGAAGCTCTGGAGCCGTGGGCCGATAGCCGACCGTCACCAACACCGGGAGCCTCCGTGTTATGTTGTTATGCCGTTGTGGTGAACTGGGAAGACGGTGTTAGCGGCGGACGCTAACTGCTAGCACTAGCCGAAGTTAGCATCGGGCTAGCTCACTACAACGGTCCTCATAGGACGAATCTCCTTGTTATTTTCAACTACTTCCGGGTAGAAAACCAGCATGAGAACAATAGTGACGGACGAGAGTTTCACTATATTTATCTACTTTTTCATGTCACTATATCACCGTTTAGACTAATCTGATGTTTGTAAAGTTTATAAAACCAATGATTGGACAAACATTACTATTTACGTGTGCACGTTTTTGTAATTAGTCATGGTTATCATAGATTAGCCAGGCTAACGGTTAGCTACCTGTTTAACTTTAATAACTCAGTGACTCAATAAACGCTCCATGAAGAAATATTTTCTCCAGCGGATATCTGAGTTCCAACATGACTGAGCTAACTGGAGTAGTTTCATGTCGTGTCCCACAACGGGAGGGTTTTAACAGCTGACGTCCTGCTGTTAGCTTAGCTACCGCCGTTAGCTTAGCTTAGCTACCGCAGTTAGCTTAGCTACTGCTGTTAGCTTAGCTACATAGCTCTCATTCACATTACAGCTGGTTTTCTACCCCGAAGTAGAATGTAAACAACAAGGAGATTCGGTCCTCATACTTGTTACCAGTGTCGGTGACGGTGGGGAATCGGTCCGCGGCTCCAGCGCTTCACTCAGACTGTATTTATTTTACTTTGTTGTCATGACGACTGCTGCTGCTGCTGAGAGAGACATGCTAGCTGCTAGCACTCGTTAGCATCAGAGACAGCTAGTGCAGCTAGCAGCCCTGAGCTACTACTCTGCTGCACGTAGCTTCACCTGAGCTCCGTCATTGGCTGGAGAGAAAACACAGACTCTCTCTCCATAGATATCTACGCTCTCTAGCTCCACCCAGAAACATCCACGTGCAACAAAACCTGAACAAAACAGAGCAAAAGACCAGAATCCAGGCAGAGGGAGGGGAGGGGGAGGGGGAGGAGGCGTTGCAGACACAGCCCCCACCACACAGGACTAGAAGCCCAGAGGAGACGATTAAGACGGATTAAATTTTTGGGCACAAAACTCCAGACCCAACCTTTAATAAACATAAACATAAACATGGCTCCTCCCACCTGTCGCTCCTCTGGCTCCTCCCTCTCCTCCTCCGTCTTCCCCTCGGTCCTCCTCTCCGGGCGCAGGGGCGAGGGGAGCGGCTTCGTCACCGCTACAGCCGCCATCTTGGGCGAGGCGGCGGCCATCTTGGGCGAGGCGGCGGCGGCGAGCGTCTTGGCGGCAGCGATGGCGGCGTCCTCCTGCTTCCTGTCGGGGCGAAGCTTCTTGTCGGCCGCTCGCTGCTCCGCCGCCGCTTTACGTTTGAGCGCTGTGGCGCCCTGAGGCCCCGCCCCCTCCTCCTCCTCCTCCTCCTCCTCGCTGGCGGAGTCGGTGTCCGAGGCGGTGGCAGCGGTGGGGGGCGTGGCCTTGGGGGGCGTGGCCTCAGCGGGGGGGAGGAGGTGCTGCGCCGGGAGGCAGCAGAGCACGACCATCGGCTCGTCCTGGCGCTTCAAGACGCTGCGAGGAGGCGACGGCAGAGGAGGCGACGACAGAGGAGGCGACAGCAGCGCGGGGGCCGGGGGGGCCGTGGGGGCGGGGCTGCAGAGGGGGATTCTGGGAGGAGTCGCGGAGCTCATCTCCCTGACGATGGCCCGGCGACCTTTGACCCTGGGGGAGGACAGAGGAGTCCGCTGCTCCTCCTGCTGCTGCTGCTCCGCTGGAGGGGGCGGCGCCTCCTGCAGCTCAGGAGGAGGAGGAGGAGGAGGAGGGGGCGGGGCCTCCTGAGCGCTCAGTCTGTCGGCCGCGGCAACGGCGGCGTTGGGGGGCGGAGACATTTTGCTGATTCTGTCGGGCGGCGGCGGCGACTTCCTGCCTGGCGTCGTCGTCTTGGCGACCACTTCCTGTCCAGCTGAGGTCTTGTTCTCCGGAGCGACGGCCGCCGGCGCCTCCTCTCCTACAGGCTCCGCCCCCTTCTCCTCCTCTTCCTCTTCCTTCTTCTCCTCCTTCTCTGATTGGCTCAGTGCTCTGTCGCCTCTCTCCTGATGCATGCTGGGACTCGGCAGCTCGGCGGCGACGGCGGGAGGATGGCCCGTCGTAGCCGTGGCAACGGCGTCGTCGGCAGGGGTCGCGACGTTGGCGACGACCTCGTTCATCACCGTCGTCTCCTCCTTCACCTCCTCTTCTTTCTCCTCCTCCTCTTCATCTTCTTGTTCCTCCTCTTCCTCTTCTTCCTCCTCCTCCTCTTCCTCCTCCTCCTGGCAGGGCGGGGCTTCACTCCTCCCTCGCCACGGCGACGGCTTCTTATCAGGCGGGTCCTCCGATTCGCTGTCGTCAGAGGAGTTCCCGGAGTCGTCTGTGAGCAGAGCAGTGATTGGTCAGTGAGTTGGGTTGTGTCCTAAATCATTCACTCATTCCCTTCTCCCTCCTCACTATATAGTGAATTCAATATAGTGACTCACTGGTCAAATGAAAAAACACTTTCGGACAACGTTCAAAACACACACAGCCACTCACAACTAAGCATAAAGTCCGCTAGCTTAATGCTAACATATAATGTAAAATCTCATAGACGGGCTAACAGAAATTAGCATCGAGTCTGTGGTCAGTTTATAACGCTTGTTAGGAAATTTGCTCCGACGTTTGTTGTGGGAGTCTGTGGAAGCTGCGACCGAACAACTCTGGCAGCTGGACACATTTATTGAGGCTGCTGCACTACTGCATTTATTTGGTAGCTACACCGGTCACTACTGCATTTATTTGGTAGCTACACCGGTCACTACTGCATTTATTTGGTAGCTACACCGGTCACTACTTCATTTATTTGGTAGCTACACCGGTCACTACTGCATTTATTTGGTAACTACACCGGCAGTGTTGTTTTTGGCAGGCATTTTAGATTTAGTCTTAGTCTTAGTCTTTTTGACGAAAATACTTATTAGTTTTAGTCAATTTTAGTCACTTCTATATGTGATAGTTTTAGTCTAGTTTTAGTCGACGAAAACTCAACAAGGTTTTCGTCTAGTTTTAGTCAGTTTTAGTAAAAAAAAAAAAAAAAAAAAGTCTTTTAACAAATTAATTCAATAAAGGAATGGTTTTACTCATAATGTTTCCACCCAATGGCTTATGCATTAGCCTACACACAGATAAAGTGGTAACAGTAGTGCATTCAGTTTTTTTTCTGCTGGATATATTTATAATACGTCCATATCTTCTGGTCGAGTGACGGCAGGTGTTGAGCAGAATGTGCGCTGCATGTCAGGTGGTGGGTGTGACCACACAAGGATGGGATGCAGCAGCGTTGCAGATACTTGTTGATTTTATGGACAGATTATTTACACGCACAATAAGCAGAAATGACTTGCATTTTGAACGTCTGACCATCCACCCGTCAGCGCTGCGGAGCGGCTGCACCACGGTCACCGGAGCAGCTGATCACTACCTGCACCTGCACTCTGCCGCTCTAATCACAAGCACCCGGCGCACCGCGGCTCGTCTCAGCAGCGTCGTTCTAGTTTTGACGGAGCCGTTGCTAAATCGTGTGAAGCTTAGAGTAATGAGTCAATCCACAATATGGAATTTAGAGGCAATCGCAGCCCTACCACTAACATTTACGTCCGTTCTCATCTCGTCAACGAAAACTCACACACGTTTCGTCATGTTTTCGTCATCAGAGAGCCGTGTTTATCTCGTCACCGTCTCGTTATCGTCATGAAAAAAAGGGGCGTCAACGAAATCATTTCGTCATCGTCATCGTTAACGAAAACAACACTGTACACCGGTCACTACTGCATTTAATTGGTAGCTACACCGGTCACTACTGCATTTATTTGGTAGCTACAGCGGTCACTACTGCATTTATTTGGTAGCTACAGCGGTCGCTACTTCATTTATTTGGTAGCTACACCGGTCACTACTGCATTTATTTGGTAGCTACACCGGTCGCTACTTCATTTATTTGGTAGCTACACCGGTCACTACTTCATTTATTTGGTAGCTACACCGGTCTCTACTTGCATTTATTTGGTAGCTACACCGGTCACTACTGCATTTATTTGGTAGCTACACCGGTCACTACTTCATTTATTTGGTAGCTACACCGGTCACTACTGCATTTATTTGGTAGCTACACCGGTCACTACTTCATTTATTTGGTAGCTACACCGGTCTCTACTTGCATTTATTTGGTAGCTACACCGGTCACTACTGCATTTATTTGGTAGCTACACCGGTCACTACTTCATTTATTTGGTAGCTACACCGGTCTCTACTTGCATTTATTTGGTAGCTACACCGGTCACTACTTGCATTTATTTGGTAGCTACACCGGTCACTACTGCATTTATTTGGTAGCTACACCGGTCGCTACTTGCATTTATTTGGTAGCTACACCGGTCACTACTGCATTTATTTGGTAGCTACACCGGTCACTACTGCATTTATTTGGTAGCTACACCGGTCACTACTGCATTTATTTGGTAGCTACACCGGTCACTACTTGCATTTATTTGGTAGCTACACCGGTCACTACTTCATTTATCTGGTAGCTACACCGGTCACTACTTCATTTATCTGGTAGCTACACCGGTCACTACTGCATTTATTTGGTAGCTACACCGGTCACTACTGCATTTATTTGGTAACTACACCGGTCGCTGTGGTAACGGTGATCCGTGACCACAATGCATGATGGGATATCTTGCTCCGGTTAGTGACCATCGGATGTTCACTACATGTTGCGGTGAATTGTGGGATAGATTCAGTCACTATATAGTGAACATTAATAATCACTAAATATTCAGACACCACTACAACAACTGGTCACTAGATAGAGAGGAGGGGGTTAGGACACAGCCCTGTTGAGTGGTTCTCAACATGAGCTCAACATGAGGGACCCCCCAACGGTCCTAGAGAGGGTTCAACGGGGTCCTCAAACTTTTCTTGAAATTTTATCTAATTTTTTTCTAGAATTTTAAAAACTTTTTTGCTCGAAATTGTACCACTTTTTTTCTAGAATTTTTCCTTTTTAAAGAAATGTTAACAGTTTTTTCAATAATTTTTTTAAAAACTTTTTTTTTTTCCCGAGAATTTTTTTTCCACTTTTTTATAGAAATGTTTTTGGAGAAATTGTACCACTTTTTCCCAGAAATTTCTCTACAATATTTCAACAAATTCACTGTTACAAAACGTTACTGTTTCCCCCGTTAAAACAACGTTACTGTTACTGACAATAAAACGCTCCGTTACTTGACTCTAGAAGTCCCGTCACTAAGTAATAACACACCTGTTAACGTGTAATTATACGGTATATACAGTTTTTTTCCCCCTCCTTCTTCCAGTTCATCAACTGGTCGGAAAAAAGCTGTTTATCTGGAACTAACCAACTCACTCAGTATTCCTCCACAAAGACGGAGGGATACTGAGTGAGTTGAGATAAACAGGAGGTTGGTGCAGTTTGCTCTGAACTGGTAAACAGAGGTTGCTATGGTAAACAGAGTTTGTTGTTGTTCTCACCGATGGAGGCGCGGTCCGAGTCGTACATCCCCGACGTCCTCCTGGTCCTCCGGCGAGGAGTGTCTGCAGAGAGGAGATGCATCAGAGGAGTCGCTCACACACAAACACTCTCTAAACACTAGGGATGGGCATTTCGAATAATTTTCTAACCGAGTATCCTAACTTTGTCGTACCCGGGTAACCGAATACTGTAATAAAAAATAAAATGAGGTCATGTCTGACGGACAGAGAGCAGCCGGTGCATAAATGTTCTCTGTCCGTCAGACAGTCACATCACTGACACACAGCGTCGTCAGACTAAATATCAGCTGGATAATAAGAGTAGAGATGGAGTTAAAGATGCACATATGGGGCAGATGTGCATCTTTATGCCGCGGCGCCTCGGAGGAGAAAACTTTTTTTTCCTTTTTTTTTTTAAATCATTAGCGGTGCTTATTTATTAGTCCACACTACATGTTGGTGCCTTCAGTCCTCTCTGCCTCGCATCGTCTCAGGAAATAACTGGGAAGGTTTCACAATGTTTGTAAACTGAAAGCAGTAGATTTTCTACCAGACTTGATGACACCTGTCGTCGCCGAGGGAACCACCACAGATTATTGTAAAAGGTTTGAAAGTCCGAGGCTCGATCCAAAAACACTTTTACACAGCAGGAAATCACGTTGCTTGATCTGAAACTGTTGAACACTACAAAAAGCCGAACCACGGCCTGATGATGTAGTTTGATCCGACACTAGACTGTTGCTCTAACGTGACGTTTCTTTAATCCTACGTTAACCGGATCATACATTCATAACCGGATAGCAGATTGCCTACTCGGGTACCCGGTAACTCGGGTAACCGTGCACATCCCTACTAAACACACACACTCTCAACTCTCTGTGTCTTACTGTCTCCGTTGGACATGTTGGACGCGGTCTCGGCCCTCTTGCCGTTGGCCCGGCCCTCGCTGCTGGGCGTCGTGGAGACGCTGCGTCCGGGGGCGTTGGTGGGCGTGGTCCTGATCTGAGGACGACCTCGCTTGGCCCCGCCCACTTTCACCATCGGCTTCTCCTCGTCTCGGTCCTTGTCCACGTCGTCTCTGTCTTTGTTCTGAGGACAAACAAACAACGACATCATCATCATCATCTACAGCAGCGGTTCTCAAACTTCTTTACATCAAGGACCCGAAACCGACACAAACTAGACCACGGACCCACTGGACAAGATGTTGAAGCAAACACCAGAAATATACAAATATTTGCGCCCCCCAATAAGCGTTTACATTTAAAAACTTTAAAAATTCCTACCAAACCAACGGTAGATGCTACAGTTTTGCAACTCTCACCAAAATGTCGCCCAGATACTGCTGAAACTTTTGTCCACTTAAACTCATTACAAATTATGAAGTCCATCACTCTGTTTTTTCATCTCCTCCCACAATTTTTGCTCAATTGTCACCAAACTTGCTACAGAGCATCTCCAGACCGTCCTCCACAAAACTTGTTTCTCGGATCAAAACTTGAGCCTACAGTGCATGAAAACGTATGACTGTAACCAGCACTGTAAACATATATCATCCAATTCCTGCTAAATACATTTTCAATCTTCCTGAAAAAAAGTTGTGGTTGATGAAGTTAGGAAAATGTCAGAATTTTATCTCCAAAACTGAATTTTCTAGAACATTTTAAATTCTGCTCTCATGGGAACAACTGCAGCCAAATGTAAGAGTGGCATTTTTAAACATCACATTTTCTCTTGAGAAGCAAAACACTTATCATTAAATGACCGAGCAGACAGGAAGCAGTCTGTCGTCTCACCTTCACCTTCTTCCTCTGCCTCTTCTTCGTTCCTTTCTCCACCGGCCAGATGATCCTGTCGGCCTTCACCCACTCGTCATACCTGAGGAGCGCACACACACGCACACACAGCTGTCAGAACATGATTGGTTTAATGAATCCTGTTCCTTAACACTATGTATTGCTGAAGCCCTATGACGGCAGCACTAAGAACTGATTATATTATGAGCACTAACTACCTTGTGCCAACGTGTGTTATGGCCTTACAAATGTATATTTATTAATGTGAATTGAATGTGTCTTTGGTCTTTTGGTGCTATCGCAAATGTGTGTATTGTCTTACAAATGTATATTTATTAATATGTCTTTGGTATTTTACATCATTGTTGCTTTTTTTAAGGTTGCCTTTTATCATCAGGTAGAGGGACTGGCGATGAAAATTTGCTTTTTTAGCTAACTCAGGTGCATTTACATTTGTTTTTTTACAATGTTTTATTAATGTACATTGTCCCTTGTCAATAAATGAAACTGAAAGTGAAACAGACTCCTCCTCCTCTGGCGGCCGTAACCGTGGTTTCCGTTCTCCGTCCTCACCTGACGTTCCAGCCGTAGTAGTGCACCAGGTAGAACTGCTCTCCGTTGTCGTTGTCCGTCTTCTTGATGTGAGCCTCGTAGATCTTCTGGGTTTTCCCTTTCCCGTACTTCACCCGGACCTTCGTCCCCGTCACCGAGTCTCCGTCCTCGTCCTCCTCGCTCCTGACACACACACACACACACACACACGGTTATTATCGTTAACGAAAACAAACGAAATGACAAAAACTAGAATTGAAAAAACATTTTCGTTAACTGAAATAAATAAAAACTATCATCAAATGAAAAAACGATAACTAACTGAAACTGTATTGTTTGTTGTTTGCAAAACTAACTAAAACGTACTGAAATTATAGATAAAATTCCCTTCGTTTTCGTCTTTGTCAATTTCGGATTGATATGAAATCGATTCAGGCTATTTCACTCGAGCAATTTGACGTGAGCTGGCACCACACGGTCCGTCACTTCCCGTGACCAAACGTCCCTTAGACCAGGGGTTCTCCACTAGTCTCACTCTGGGTCATTAAGTCACGACCCACTTTTATAGAATTCAAACCAAGATTTTTTTTTAAAGCCTTTTAAAACTAATTTTTCTCTTTATTGAGCAAAGTGCATTTCAGAGCACATGAATGAAACTGAGGAGTTACCATGACAACTGCATGTACGGAAGTGAATAAAAAAATATCAAACTGCACAAAATGGAGACCAACAAAACGATATATTTGACTTCTAATGCATCTCTGCATTCAGAGCATGTTCACTAAAGTGAATAAATATCAAATTGCACTAGGGCTGGGCAATAAATCGATTTTATCGATTAATTCGAATTTGTACTTTACGTCGATTTATTTTAATGAAAATCGATTTTCTCTTCAACATCCACCACCAACGATCCCTGCTGGGCTCCCGTAGTTCAGAGTGCGCGCGCCCCCCGCAGCACCTCTCCTGTGTTGTTGCTCCCTATGAAAGGAACAAGACCGCGGCAGCCCAAGCACCGCCACCACCGTGTAGCAGCTACCGCTAATGGCCGTGGCGCTAGTTGCCTGTACCTTGGGTGTGTTCCATGGCGGCGACAACGGGATCGCCGGTGCGGCGGCACCGGGCACCCCCAGGACAGGGTGCTGTGTGTCGGGGAGAGAAGCAGGGAGACACGGGGTCTAAAGCTCGCGGAGCCGCGGTGTGCTGTGTGCTGTGCACTGCAGTGACCCCGCTGCAGTGGCGGTGCTGATAGAGCGGAGTTTATGTTGAACAGGTAATCTTTGGTTTTATTGTGGAAGTTGTTACTCCGCATTCAAAGCCGTGTTTGGTTTCTGCTGGCAGCAGCAGGCTTGTTGCTCTGCTCTGGGGTCGGGGGTGTGTCGTTAAGAGGCTCCGAGGTTAGGGCCATACGAGCTCGGAGGGGAGGTGTGTGTCTGTGTGGGGGGTGCTTTTTTTCAAAATTTTCTCATCATTTTTCAGATCGTAGACCAGGGGTGTCAAACGTGTGGCACGCGGGCCAAAACTGGTCCAGCAGGGAGTCCAATCTGGCCCTCAGAATGAATTTGCCAAGTGTGAAATACCTATAGTTCATTAACTATAAACATCTTATAATACAAAGGGAAAAGTTCTTCTTTTTATTTATACTATCATGCTATTATTTTACTGGTCCGGCTCACTTGAGATCCAATTGTGCTGTCGTAGACCATAGCTTTAGGTGGGAGGGAGGGAAAATCGATTTAAATCGTGAATCGGATTTTTTGTTAAAAAATCGGAGATTTTTTTTTAGGCCATATCGCCCAGCCCTAAATTGCACAAAATAAAGACCCACAAAACAAAACCAGATTCACTGCATTCAGGCCACATTAATAAGAAACTGATATCTTTGCATTCAGAGCAAATGGAGCAAATAATAAGAGAGTGAGGAGGAGCATTACAACTGCATGTGTTAAAATAAGTTATTTTTCTAAATAAAAGACATGTCCAACATCAGATGTGCATTAAATATTATTTACTTTTTTGACCAGCTGTCCGCGACCCATCCAGAACGGGTCTAGACCCACTGTTGGGTCCCGACCCACCAGTTGAGAACCACTGGTTTAGTAAAACTAGCAAACCCGCCCTAAAAAATAATTAAAACTAACTGAATTAGAGAAAAAGAAGTCAAAACTAAATAAAACTAAACTATAATTAAAAATCCAAAACTATTATAACCTTGCACACGGGTCACATGCCGTCTCACCTGTCTCCTCTCCTCCTCTCTCCCTCCTCCTCGTCCTCTTCGTCCTCCTCCTCGTCCTCGTCCTCGGAGCCTTTCTCTGAGTCGTCCATTCTCCTGTTGCTGCGCCTCCTCCCCTCCCTCTGCTCCTCGCTGTTCTCTCCTCCTCCTCCTCCTCCTCCTCTCTTCTCCAGCCGGGAGGACGACTCCCTCTCCAGCTTCAGCTGACACCTCCTCCTCCCCTGAGGAGACACAACCACCAGTTCACAACTCATCCAGATATGGTCAGAGAGGAACTTTACAGGTCAACAAAGTGTTAACAGGTGAGTTCACGGATGAAAACTAAATAAAAACGAAATTAAAAGTAAATTAAAAGTCAGCTATGATGACGTAATATAGTTAGCGCTTTAGTAAACAAATAAAAACGAGACCAAACTGTTGTGGAGGGACGAATGGAGAAGAGCAGAGCAACATGAGAAGTTTCACAACAAAACCTGAACTGTGTTGATTAGACGACTGACTGGCTGAATACGAGTGGAATGATTCAATGTTCTCAATGTTATTATAGTTTATACTAAAACTAAAACCAGCAGTGGAACAATAATCTAGGAAACTGAAACAAAAACTAGAACTAGCTCCAACCTCCAGGTATCGATGTCAGCTTAGTTGTAGTTCTAAACTATTACTACATTACGTCATCATAACTCTGTGTTTTTATGCTGTTTTATGCTGTTCTTAAAAAAAAAAGTTTTGTCTTTATGTAAAGCACATTGAGTTGCCTTGGTATGAAATGCTCTATATAAATAAAGATGCCTTGTCTTGCCTTAACTAACTACAACTAAATAGAAACTAGATTAAAACTAGTCAATTCCTCTAAAATAAAGACTAAAGTGAAACTGATTCATCACTTGTTGAACTCACTAAAACTAAACTGGAATAAAAAAATCAAACTGAAAAACTAAACAAAGATAAAAATTAAACTAAAACTCTGTGGATTCAAACAGATTAAAACTCTAACGATGTTTAGTCGACTAAAACGTTTCAGACTAAAACTAAACTAATAACCAATAATGACCCGTTTCCTTGACAACGAGCTCTCACCCTGGGTGACGACTGTCTCTCCTTCACCTCCTTCTCGCTCTCGCTCTCTGACTCCGCCTCCTCCTCTTCTTCCTCCTCTTCCTCTTCGTCCTCCTCTTCCTCCTCCTCCTCCTCCTGCTGCTTCTCGTCCGCTGGCTCCGCCTTCACCTGCTGCTGCGTTGCCGACGACGACGACAGCGACGGCGGTTTGAGCTCCAGCCCCGCCGCCGCCGCTGCCTTCTGTTTGGCGGCAGCAGGCGGAGAGCGAGGGTTGTTGTGGTGGATGGTCCTGAAGGTGATGGCGGCGGAGCGGCAGTACTCCTCGAAGCCGTACAGGTACCTGAGGACAGAGAGGACACGCCCCCTCAACACCTGGACACGCCCACTTCTCCTCTACCTGCTCTGTTGTTTTTACTAGGGATGTCACGATTACTTGTTTTCACAATTAATCGCGGTATTAAACACCACAATCAATTAATCGTAAAGATTCCTAAGGCAGATTTTTCTATTATTTAATAAATAAAGGTAAACGTAAGAAATACTGGTCCATTTACCAAACGTAACATACAATTGGTAGGAATTTAAATGTTAGCGAGTCTTTTGTGATAAAAAACAAACAATTAAAATAAACTTCAACAAACATTTGGTATAGATGACAATTAATGACTTGAATATTTAAAACACTTCCCCCTGGAGGATTAATAGTTGGTTATTAATAGTAGACACTATTAATGTCTACTAGACACTTAAAATACCTAGTTTAAATAATTAGTATGTAATTATATTTTGACTGTATTTGATTTTACACATTCATATCTTACAAAATTAATTAATGCAGAATAATCGTAACACCCTGATTCCTTCTCTGATAATCGTACAAAGAAAATGACATGTAACATGAGACATGTGACATGAAAATGATTGTGACATCACTAGTTTCTATAGTTACGAGGCTCCGTAGCAACAGAAACAGCAGCAGAGTGACATGACGAGTGACTTACTTCCTGTACGCCGTCTTGACGTTGTAGGACGCCGCTGAGTTGAGGACGGGGATCCCCAGGTCCATGTAGACCTGCTTCCACACCGTACCGGACTCAATCTGACACACACACACACACACACACACACACACACACACACACACACACACACACACACACACACACACACACACACACACACACACACACACACACACACACACACACACACACACACACACACACACACACACACACACACACACACACACAGAGAGAGAGAGACAGAGACCGTCAGGGCCAGCTGATTGGACGGTGACAGGAAGTGACATCATGCAATGTGTGATGTCATTTTCATTTTTTTTAGAAGTGATATTATAAAAACTGGTATCGAAAAAAGTATTGTTCAGGAACCGGTATCGAAGTGAAGGTATCGGTGTCGGTACCAGATGTGTCCGGGGCGGCGACTGGCGATGACGTGGCACATCGTGATTGGTCGTGAGGATTTATAAAAGTTGTAGGTAGACGAAAGTGAACTATTTATATTTTCTAATGATAACATTAAACATTTACACAACTTTTTACAACAACAGCCAAATCTGGAGAGAGTGTGTTGGTGAGACAGAGATAGAGACAGAGACAGGTCTGGAACTAAGTTCATTTTCTCCTGATGTGTCCGTCTGAAAGTTTCCATTTTGGTGTCCAACTGTAGAGAAGAGATGTGTCTTGTGACAGATAATCCAATATTTACTACGGGGCGAAGTGACTAACTCCCTCCGCGGTAGCATCCAGGTAACGCATTACAATACCACGACCAATCATGATGTGCCACGTCATCGCCAGTCGCGGCCCCGGACACATCTGGTACAGACACCAGTATCGAAGGTTTTTGACTGATGCCCAGCCCTAGCCGTCATTCTAATTTTCTCATGTGGCGTTCGGCGGCCAACCGTCGACCTGGAGATCAAATCAGCTGAGGTAGAGTGAGTGATGAGGACATGAAGCAGAGACAGAGAAGGAGAGTCTGACCTTGTGGCAGCCTCCCTGCTGGTAGACCAGTCTGAAGAGCTTGAACAGGTTCAGGTCCTTGTAGCCCAGAACTGGAGGTTTGTTGATGGGCGTTCCTGTAGGGGGGGGGGGGGGGGGGGGGGGGGAAGAGAGTCAGCACCAATCAGCTCCTCCACTAACACGGTGTCAGCCACCACCAGCTTCTAGACCCAGTTCTGGTTCTGGTTCTGGTCCTGGTTCTGGTTCTGGTCCAGGTCTGACTCACCTCTGTCCTCCATGAACTTGTAGAGCTGCTGCAGGAAGTGGTCTCTCTCCTCGGGGTCCAGCTCCTCCTCCGGCTAAACAACACACACAGCACAGTTAACACACACACACACACAGGAGAGTTATTAAAAAAATTGAAGGTAGGTAATTAAAAAAAAAACTCTGCTTATATATGTGAAGCTGCAGCTCTACATCACACAACAACACCACAATGTTGTTTTAGTTCCTCCTCAGCCCTGGTTCCAAGCAGCTGAAGCGATACTATAACGTGACGTCAGCCGACTGCCGTCCACTGATTGGACAGAGCGTTGTCACTGGAAGAGTGCAGCGCGACGTCCCACATGAGAACAACAGCGCCAGCTGATCTGTATCGAGACTGTTGTTGTTCCTTCACCTGAGTTAAATGTTGCTGTGTGTTAAACCACTGTGGTCTGTTAACGAGGTGCAGACCAGTGAGTTTGGAGCTGACGAGAGGAGAGAAAAAAGAGAGACGGACAATGCAGCTACCCCCGCTGAGGAGGAACTAGAGAACTCAGCTGTAGTGGAAAAGCACCTTTACCGAGCCGAGCTGTGACTATGTAGTGGAAAAGCGCCAAAATTGTGGTCCGGGGACCCACAGGGGTCTTCAGCTTTTTCTTAAAATTTACCACATTTTACAAAAATGTGTACATTTTTTCTAGAAATGTTTAAACGTTTTTGTACCACTTTTTTCCAGAAATTTCTCTACAGTATTTGCAAAAATTAACGCCATTGGCCCTGATTGTAACGTACATCGACTAAAAAAGTAAAATGTATTTCTGGTGTTTGCTTCAACGTTTAGTCCAGTGGGTCCGTGGTCTAGTTAGTGTCAGTTTAAAGTTCTTGATGTAAACCAGTTTGAGAAAAACTGCTCTATAACTCTTAACCTCTCACCTCCTCCTTGATGAGTTTCTTCTTCTTCTTGTCGTCTTCGTCGTCCTCCTCCTCGCTCTCCTTCTCCTCCTCCTCGTCCTCGTCGCTGGAGGACGAGTCCAGAATCTGACTCATGTCCATCTTCCACACATCTGGAACCTCGTGGCTCCTCAGGAACATCTGGGCGGCTTCAGCACCTGCACACAGAGGGGAGGGGGGGTGAGGAGGAGCACTGGTGCATTGTGGGAGCTGCAGCAGCACTGGTGCATTGTGGGAGCTGCAGCAGCACTGGTGCATTGTGGGAGCTGCAGCAGCACTGGTGCATTGTGGGAGCTGCAGCAGCACTGGTGCATTGTGGGAGCTGCAGTTCTCACCTCTCCTGCTGGAGAACTCAGACCTGGCGATGCTGATGGAGTTGGCGGCGTGGACGTGTCTCCTCGCCACCGTGTGGCTGTGGGACGGAGACAGAGGAAATACAGTTAATTTTAATACCTTTTAAAGACTTTTTAAAGACCTTCTCAATATTTTTTAAAGGGATAGTTCACCCAAAATTCAAATTTCCCTCATTATCTCCTCCCCGTCATGTGGACTAAGGGCTGGGAGAAGTTTCAGAGTCCTCCGTGTCTTCTCTGAGTTACAGCGGGGCTCCGTGCAGCAGTGCATGTCCATATGACGGTTGAGAACGGAGCTCACTTTTGTTCATCCAAAAAGACACACCAAAAAACATCCAAATACCTCCATAGTGCTCGTCTGTAATGTCCCTCTTGTATTGCAAATCACGCGAGATTTGCACTGAGGCAAAGCAGTGAACTGAGAAACTGGGAGCTTCTGCTACAAACAAGCTTAAAATATAGACTTATTTAATTTTTTTCGGAACAATTTCTCATGTCGGGGCTTCAATACAAGAGGGACATTACATAGGAGCAGCATGGAGGTATTTGGATGTTTTTTGGTGTGTCTTTTTGGATGAACAAAAGTGAGCTCCGTTCTCAACCGTCATATGGACATGCAGTGCTGCACGTGAAATTTCAATTTTGGGTGAACTATCCCTTTATTTCCTTTTTAAGACTTTTTCCAAGACCTTCTCAATATTTTTCAACACCTCACCACCGCTTCAAGCTGTAACCATTTACATCAGTGACACTTTTAACTGAACAGTTTTAGTTTGTGATAAAGACTAAAAAACACTATAATACAACAGAATTAAAAAAAGGCTGCGATAAGAAATAAAAGGCAAAGTTTATCAACAACATTGCTCCATTCTCAAAAAACAAAAACAACAATCTTCTTTTCTTTTTATATTTAAATATTTTAGGACTCAAACTCTTGGACAGCTAATTCAGAAAAAAATTCCTTCATAATTTAAGACTTGATAAAGTTGTGACAGTGTTTCCCACAGGTTTGCAAGGAGACTGTGGCGGTAGCGGATCGTCCGAACGGGGGGGGGGGATCGCGCCATGTCAGTTTCGCTTTTACCACGCACTGCTGTTGTGCATGCGCGCTTCTCTCACTCTGTGTGTGTGTTTGTGTGTGTGTGAGAGAGAGACTGCCAAAACGGAGTTACACGGAGATGAATGAATGGAACGATATTGTTGATGATAGAAAAAAAAGCAGAATCAATTTTTGGCGCTTGGTCTTGGTCACACATTGGTCTATGAATGGGAAACACTGCGTGAAAAGACTTTTTAATACTTTTTAAGGATCTTAATTTTCCCAAAATTGATTTATCACATTTTAATACTTGAATAATAATAATAATAATCACTGAGAAAACAAACTCACAACTTGGAGTCGCTGAAGGACCGGACCAGACACTGATCCTTCTTCACCACCAGCTCATCGTTGCAGCTCGGAGACACGACCTGAGGGACAGAGAGGGTTAGTGACTGTGTGTGTCTCAGTGTGTGTGTGTGTGTCCGTGTTGTGTGTGTGTGTGTGTGTGTGTGTGTGTGTGTGTGTGTGTGTGTGTGTGTGTGTGTGCGTGTTTACCAGGGCCAGGTACCAGCTGCTGGCCTCCTCCTCGTCCTCGATGCTGCAGACTTTCCCCAGCAGCTCGTCGTTCAGCCTCCTCCGGTCGTCCTCCTCATCCTCGCTGGACGAAGACTCGTTCTCCTCGTCGGCCCTGAGGGGGGGGGGATGACATCATCAGCGACATATCAAACCTGAAGTTGCTGACCGACCCGTTCCCTCGCTACAGAGACACGTGTTCTCTACAACCTGAGGCTACACAATCTGAACAGAAAACACTAAAGTGGCGTTGTTGCGTGTCACTTTTTATTCCGCGTTTAGACAAGTGTTTTTGGGGAGGAAATCTGCGTGCATACGGCGACGCAAAAGTCTGTGGAATTCAATGTTGTAGCACGCCAGGCGCCGAGGTGGCAGCGTGCCGCACAACACCACCAAGTCTGCACGCCAGTGTACAACCCAGAATGTTTCCCTCTTCTTCCTCTTGATTTGCGTCCATCGTAACACTGCCCTCCGTGCCTCCTCAGGTCATTGTAATCGGAGCAGAGGTTTTGCGTTTTCCCCCTTTACATGGGGATGCAACGACGGAGCGTTTTTAAGATTTCCACTCTGGAGAGGAGAAATCGAAAACGAACATCCCAAGGCACATACCATGAAATATTTTGCCGTTTTCATTTGCGAGTGTTGTCGTGTCGACATGGCACAGGATTATCATCAAACTTCTCTGTTTACATGGACGTCAAATAAAGCATAAAAACATGTGCGTAAGGAACCTTTAACATTTGGTACTCGATTCCAGTACCGGTATAAAACAGTACCTGTTCTTGGTACTTTTTAATTAAACTTATTTTGTCTATTAAAAAAAAATAGTCAAGACTTCTGAAATTTTAATTTTTATCACAACTCCTCTGCCTTTAAGAGTATTTTATGTTTTAGGGACGGGCGATGATTTCAGAGCAGTGTAATTTCCGGACTATTGAGCCACCTGAGTATAAGCCGCACCAGCTAAATTATAAAAGAAAGTAAATTTTGTACATATTTAGGCCGCACTTGAATATAAGCGTCAGGTTTTCATGTTGTAACATGAGATGTTTCCACAGAAAGACAGTAGAACTGTGACAGTCTGTTCTGGTTACACTCCTCTCCTCCATGTGCATTTGTTTACAACGAAGCCGGTGAAACATCACTAAATGGAGCGGTGGATAAAGTTACATAACATATACGATGTTACAGCGTGTGTTTGCGTCCCTAACCGTCATGAACAAAAGATTACGGGTTGCGGAGCGCCGTTCATGTCGCGGTGCAGAGACGAGAGCTGGGACACCGGGGCGGGGAAAAAAGTAGCGGCTTATAGATAAAAGTTTCTTTCGTATTTAAAGCTGTACAGAAAAGAAAATTGAATTTGAGCCCACTGTGGGTCTTGACATTAGTGTAATAACTCATCTATCAAACTTTGTGCAAAATTCTTTTGAGTAAATCCGGGATGAAAGTGTGTTTTGTTTTTTTCCACATTGGATAATGCAGGCGCACGGATTATACGTCACGTTGCTCACGATTCACCAGCCACTGATATTGGATCTGTCATCCGTCATTCAAACGTCTGACACACACACACACACACAGAGCTCGGTCTCGCCCCAAGCTTTGAATATCCCGCCCGCTGGATAACGACCAATCAAATTCGTTTTCCTCACTCAGGTAAACTCGTGTTGCAGCTCGTGACAACTCGGCGCGACAAACAGGACAAACAGCCATTTCTGTACACCTTTAAAATTTTCCAGCTGATGTGTCGACATGAAGCAGTTTTATCCAGACCGGTTGTTATTCAACCGTTTTGTTCTGATTGTTATTGTTATTGGTGCAACACGTAACCATGGTTACTCACACGGCCTGAGAGGAGCGGCGTCCTCCGCGGTTCGACTTCTTCCCCATCACCGGAGTCCCAAAGTGTTCCGGGTTCGTCAGAGGAAGCTGGTCCAGAGTCTGAGGAGCAGCGAGACACACGTCAGCAACACACACACACAGACACACACACACACACACACACGTCAGCACACACACACACACAGACACACACCGTGGTGGAAGGACACGCGCCTGACAACTAGTTCCTCACCTCGCTCTCTGCAAAGTGTCTCTCTCCCTTCAGACACAGGGACGTACGACGGAGAGTCTTCTCATCGCCATCGTCAAACACTGAAACACACACACACACACACACACACACAGTTACAACAGTTCATCGCCAGTGGGGGGGGCAGCTGCAACGTGATTGGTCAGACAGCCAAGGGAAGTTGTGACATCATCAGCTCATTGAGCCTCGCGTCACCAGGCTCTTCGACCGTTACACTCTGAATTTTTCTAGCGGAACCAGAAATTACAAAATTCACCAAAACAAAAGTGTTTCTGGAGCAAAAAACTCCCAAAACTCACAGAACAAGTTCATTTCTAATAAAACTCAAGATAAAACACTGTGTTCGTCTGTGAGAAAGTTGTTTCTATCACATTTTATAGATTTTCTGTGGGAAATGTATCCGTTTCCAATGCTCCTTCTTTCCTTTCTTCCCTCCTTTCCTTTCTGTGTTCCTCCCTTCCTCCATCCTTCTTTCCCTCCTTTCTCCCTTCTTCCCACCATCATTTCCCTTCCTTCTTCCTTCCTTGACCCAATCTGTTCCCTTTCTTTCCTCCCTCCTTTCCCTCCATCCTTCCTTGACCCAATCTGTTCCCTCTCTTTCTTTCCTCCCTCCTTCTTTCTTCTTCCTTCCTTCCTAGACCCAATCTGTTCCCTCTCTTTCTTTCCTCCCTCCCTCTCTTCTTTCCCTCCATCCTTCCTTCTTCCTTCCATGACCCAATCTGTTCCCTTTCTTTCTTTCATCCCTCCATTCTTTCCTTCCTCCCTTCTTTCCCTCCATCCTTCCTTGACCCAATCTGTTCCTTCTCTTTCTTTCTTTCCTCCCTCCTTTTCCTCCATCCTTCCTTCCTTCTTTCTTGACCCAATCTGTTCCTTCCCTTTCTTTCCCTCCACCCTTCCTTCCTTGACCCAATCTGTTCCCTTTCTTTCCTCCCTTCTTTCCCTCCATCCTTCCTTGACCCAATCTGTTCCCTTTCTTTCCTCCCTTCTTTCCCTCCATCCTTCCTTGACCCAATCTGTTCCCTTTCTTTCCTCCCTTCTTTCCCTCCATCCTTCCTTGACCCAATCTGTTCCCTCTCTTTCTTCCCTCCCTCCCTTCCCTCCATCCTTCCTTCCTTGACCCAATCTGTTCCCTTTCTTTCCTCCCTTCTTTCCCTCCATCCTTCCTTGACCCAATCTGTTCCCTTTCTTTCCTCCCTTCTTTCCCTCCACCCTTCCTTCCTTGACCCAATCTGTTCCCTTTCTTTCTTCCCTCCCTTCCCTCCATCCTTCCTTCCTTGACCCAATCTGTTCCCTTTCTTTCATCCCTTCTTTCCCTCCATCCTTCCTTGACCCAACCTGTTCCCTTTCTTTCCTCCCTTCTTTCCCTCCATCCTTCCTTCCTTGACCCAATCTGTTCCCTTTCTTTCTTCCCTCCCTTCCCTCCATCCTTCCTTCCTTGACCCAATCTGTTCCCTTTCTTTCCTCCCTTCTTTCCCTCCACCCTTCCTTCCTTGACCCAATCTGTTCCCTCTCTTTCTTCCCTCCCTTCCCTCCATCCTTCCTTCCTTGACCCAATCTGTTCCCTCTCTTTCTTCCCTCCCTTCCCTCCATCCTTCCTTCCTTGACCCAATCTGTTCCCTCTTTCTTTCCTCCCTCCCTTCCCTCCATCCTTCCTTGACCCAATCTGTTCCCTCTCTTTCTTTCCTTCCTTCTTCCCTCCATCCTTTTCACTTCCTTCCTCCATCCTTCCTTCCTTCCTTCCCTCCCCCATGAGGACAACAGGAGGGTTGAGAGTATTTTATTCATTGTAAAGTTTATTTCTTATATATTTTTGCTCTGACTCACCGACGGTGTACAGGCTGGCGTCCGTCAGTTTGCCGATGACGCCTTCGCTCGACAAGCCCTCATTGGTCTTCACCTCCACAGTGGAGCCCACCTGGACCAATCAGAGCCTCAGGATTAAACACACACACACAACTCTGACATCATCTTCATCATCATCATCATCTTCATCTTCTTACCCTCAGAGGACCTTTGACCTGGTCGTCCTGCACCACCTGAGACGTGCTGTCTCCTTTCAGCGTCACCTGCAGACAGAGGAGGCTCAGGATTGGTCAGACAGCCAAGAGAAGCTGTGACATCACATGACATCATCAGCTCATTGAGCGAAACCATAGGTGCGTTCTAGATGAACTGCGCCGAGAGCTGGCAGCAGCAGCAGCAGCAGCAGCAGCAGCAGTGACAGAAAGCTGCAGTCAAGTCGGACAGTTTCCAGCCGCCGTCAGTACAAACAGGAAGTCACTGATATATAATAATATATATTTCTTATGCTGTTCTGCAAGTGTCCAATAAATAACCAATATATTTCTCAGAACAGAAGTTTGACTCTGTGTGAATTTTTTTTTGCAGTACAACATGAGATTCATATAATCTAGCATTATACAACAACACGTAGTGTTTGCAGTCCTAACTAAGAGCCAATCAGCTCATGATCCGGCGCTTTTCCCATCATGCCAGCTGCTGTCATGTGACCAGGAACGAAGCCGTGTACGACCTCGGCGAGTGACATCACAGGTTTACTCACTAAAACGTCTCAGTTTCACACCGTAACCCTGGTAACCAACGTTTAGTCTCACAATATCCCATAATGCTCTTAAATTCTCCTCCTGTGAGACTTCACTCTGAGGAAGATGGACGTAAGCGTCTCGTGTTTCCATGGTGACGGGACAGCGATCTCCGCTGCTGCTGGTCTTGTTTTTAACAGAAGACGAAGGCAGAGCCCTCATATATGTATTTATTATTTATTATACATATTATATATATTATTATATTCTATATGTGTGGCAGTGGTTTCTGGGAGAGGATGTGAACGAGGATTCACAGACGAACTCTGGAAACATTTCAGGATGAGCCGGGATTCGTTCAGTGCTGTGACAAGAATTTACAGGGTTCCCACTCTTTTCCTGAAATCATTTTCCAGCACTTTTCCAGGACGTTTTCATGCTTTGGAGAAGTCTCTTCAACAGTTGCAGCTTATTTTGTACATTTAACCAGTTTGTTTCTATGTTTATTCCTCTCTCTCATTCATTAAAGATGTGCAGTCTATGGCCCCAACTTATCTATGACATAATATCTCACATGCTTAGAAATGAAGACAATTTTATTATAAAACATGTTGTTTTTGTTTTTAAACCACACCAACAGCTGTCACTATCTGTCCTTCATCAGAGGAGAAAACAGGTCCAACACTGGAAACACTCAGCAACTCAATGTCCATAGTTTTCTCACTAGGACCTTTGACCTTTAGGAAAGAAATCCTCGGTGTGGTCTGAAACAGTCAAACTGAGCTCTGACAGCTGCTGTCATGATGGGATCAATCATTTTCCAGGACAACTCAAAGCTTTTCCAGGACATTTGACTCTTAAAGGCCTTTGCACACTGAGTCCGTTTTTGTCGTCCGAAATTGCCGCACGTCAAAAAAAAAAATCGACCGCATGTTGTGTCAATCATGTTTACACACCGAGTCCGAAACTTTCGTCCGTCATAAAAAAATTCGGATCAGGTTCGATTTAATGCGTTTTTCGCATCCGTGAAAAGTCTTTTGACCAATCACATCAGCGTTTCGAGGCTGGAGAGGGAGAGAGGGAGGGGGGGGGGGGATCACCGCTGAGTGGGTGTGTGTGTGCGTGCGCCAGCCGCTGTTCACTGAGTGTGCGTGTCTGTGTGTGTGCGTGTCTGTGTGTGCGCCAGCCGCTGTTCAGGATCATGGGAATTGTCCGTCTTCTGTTTAATATGTGAGCTAATAATCAATATCTATCAAACTGGACCGACATCCTAAAATAAACAGTTGAAGTGATCATAATAGTTCCGCTGCTCATTAACAAGCAGCAGATCCTCTACTGGCTTTTAATGTTTCTCTTTCATTTCTCAACAAGTTGGAGAACCACAAAGTGCATCACTGCGTGACGATTTGGTCTCCCTCTCCGAAATTTGGAACACAAAATAAAAACGCATGCGAATAAAACGCAACGGACTCAGTGTGCAAGGAGCCTGCGCGTAATGTTTTTTGTCGGATGACAGATACGAAAAACGCATGCGAAAAAAACGGACTCAGTGTGCAAAGACCTTAACCCTGATTTATGATTTCATTTTAGTCTCATCAGATTTCAACAAAGAAAAGGAAGCGCTGTGAGACTGAACTCCACAGGATGTGAATGGAAAGTAGACGCCCAGAGCGCCGTATCCCTCCACCTATCAGCTGACTGGACACAGCGTCACAGCGTCTGTCTGTGTGGAGGGATACGGGGAGTGAGTCGGTTCCAGATAAAGTCACTTCTTTCCGACCAGATTAAATAATAAAAAATCATAATATCAGTTTAAAAGAAAAAAGTCACAATGAGATTCATTTCCCAGGTCGCTCAGCTCAACAGCAGCAGAGGATCATAGGAAATGTTAGAGTTTAGAGAAGAGGCATTTCTGATGACACCACACACACACACACACACCGGGTCACCGCATTACCGTGGCAACCACTGGCGTATCCGGTGGGACATGGAGTTCTGTTATCAGTCTGTGAGTAATAGAGTACTGAAACGACTCGTAATACCCATCATGCTTTGTGTCTAGTCAACTACGACCTGTGTGCACAACAACACGCCTGCTACACACACACCTTTAAAACACACACACAGAAACACACACAGAAACACACACACAGACACACACACAGACACACAGAGAGAGTTGTGGGTGTGTGTTTTCTCACCTTGACCTTCACCAGACGTTTGACCGTCTTGATCTTGGCTTCACAGAACGCTCCTCTGTACTTGGCACTGACGTCCGTCCCCACGGTCAGGTAGGCCGGCTCGTCTGCTGCCTGCAGCGCACACACACACACGCACACACACACACACACAGAGTTAAAGTTAAGGTTCCATGCACACGGTTTATTCATGTTAAAGGACAATTCCGGGCAAATTCAACTCGGGGCTGTATTTTCCTAACATTTTAGGTCTAAAAGAAGGAATCTGAAGACCCAGAAGTTTATTAGTTGAGTTGATATTCCTGTGTTTCTGACACAAACGGGAGCTTCCCACTGCACCTGAACACACCGAGCGTCAACTTGGGTCTCGACTCCGCCAGACTTTGAATTAGATCTAGTTTTACAAACATGTCGGCTTGTTGAAGTAAATAAACTTCTGGCTGCATGTTTGAGTCTCCATCTGACGCTGTCTGTGGCTTTGAGGGATGGAAACAGCCTAAGCAGCAGAACTTCAATCCACTCCCATTCATCGCTGCCGTGGCGATGCGGGGACAGACCATAACTACCGCACAACAGGAGACATTAAACTGAAAATCTACAGATTCCTTCTGTTAGACCTAAAATGTTAGGAACATACAGCCCAGAGTAGAATTTGCCCAGAATGGTCCTTTAAGTCTTATAGGATTTAAAACACCTCATGGAAACAGTAACATTAGATTAAATGTCATGAATATCTATAAAAATATAAATACGGTCGATCTCCACAGATTTTCTCTTGATTGATACAAAGTTTATGTGACAGATGTTGATGGAAACAGTTGTTTGTCTGATAACAGTGAGTTGTGATCATGTTTTATGTGGATTCTTCTCCGTGTTCCAGCTGTTAGAGACTCGGTGGCGTGAACACACACAGATGCAGGTGAACAGGACCGACTGGCTTCATGTGGAGAGTCTCAGTCTAACAGAACAGTCTTTACACCTTTACACGGCTGTAGGTGAAGACTCTGAGACGGCAGCTTGACGGACACATCACCGTCCAGTCGACTACAACGTGACTGGTTTGTGTTTTTTGAGATGGAAACAAACTTGAACCGAAGTTATTCACATTCATGTTTCAGTGTTTCCCCTAAGCCGTTTGGTCTTGGAGGGGCGGGTGTGTGTGTTTGTCCCCCGCGTGCTCTGTTTAGATTAAATAAACACAAATAGGCTACAAACGCGCACACACATTGGCCTCTAGTAATTGTTCATCGCTGTGTTTTATTTTGAAACAGGTTTGAACATTGACCGGATTCTCTCGTGTTTATTTGTTTGACTTCCTGCCCGGTTTGACGCGATCGCTCGAAGCTCGTGCACAAAACAGACCAGACGGCAAAACGATCGCTGCAGGGCGCGGGGCTGCACGCCGCGGTGCGTCTGATGTGAACAACACAGCCGCTGTTCTCGGCTATTCACAGCGCTTCCTCGTCCGGTGAGGGAGAAAAGCGCCGTTTGGTTGCTTGGGCAGCTTGGATGCTTCAGGCGGAGCGCTCCAACAGTTTTATCAGATCAACAGGTCCGCTCGGACCGCGATTGGCTCCTAGATTACCCGTTTTTCAAGGGGGGCGGGGGCTCGTGCTGGCGGGGCGGGCCGGTAGGGGAAACACTGTGTTTTTATCGATCTTTAGATAATTTGATGGAAACGTGGTTTGTGTCTTCCCTCTCTGCTTCTAACAACTAGTGAGTGTTGACGTGGAAATGAACAGAGTTGAGTTGATCAACTACTTCTGCACCAGCAGGAAGCAGCTGGAGGAGAGGGGCTGAGTTGTGTTTTAGTCTCTTTTCAACAGAAACCAGGCGAAGTTAGCAGGTGTTTGATGCCTGGTATTATGGGATGGAACTCTGTAAGTTTGGTGCTGTTCTGAGCATTATCTGTGGCTGGAGGCTCCATAGACAGCAGTGCTTTCTATCAGGCTGTCTGAAGCTTGTGGTCGGTGACTTGACTTGGTGCCTTATGCTGTGTTCAAGACAACTCGGAAAAAAACGAGCTCCGAGTTGTCAAAAACGAATTGAACAGCGTCGAACTCTGAAATAATTACAGGTGGGAAACTCGGGTATCATATCAGAGCTCCGACTTTCCGACTTGACATCACGACAACATCAAAACATGGCGGCCCTCGTCTTAAACCGTTAGAATTTAGACATTTTAAGTTGTTTGTTGAGGTTTGAATGCATATTATTTGTGTATTATTGCAGTAGCCGATATGAAATACGTTTATATTAAGCTGTGATTGTTGTATGGTGTGAAATTGCGGCTCCTCCTATGTAACGGAAATAAGGTTTAACTGTTATCAAGGCTATAACGTCTCCTCTCCTCTTCATTTGCCTCCAAAATAAACATCATTTACTGCTGCATATATTCTTTGTATTCAGCGATGAGCCACAATACGACAAACTTCCTTCAGGTATCCATGTTTTCTCTCCTCTGAGTTCATGCAGCGTGAACGCAATGACGTCGGAAGTTGGAGATCTCCAAGTTGGGAATTCCGACCTCCGAGACCAGGGGTTAAACCTCCAGAGGAATGTCCCTTTAAGTGAAACCAGGTACGGTGACAGGTGTATGTGTGAGGTCGCTGGTGGAGGTGGTGGCTGCTCGGTGTGTGTGTGTGTGTGTGTGTGTGTTGGTCACTCACCCTCATGTTCAGGCCGTGTGCGGGGGTCCAGCTTGGCAGAAACTGTGATCACTGCAACACAGAGACAAGAAGAAGCTGCAGGTTAGAGAGTCAACAACAACAATAATAATATACTAATAATAATAATGCTAAGCTGCTAGACCCCCCATCCTTCTCTTCCTCCTTCTACTCCTCTTTTCTTTCTCCTCCTTCTCTTCTTCCCCCTCTTCTCCTATTAGTCTCGTCTCCTCTCCCTCTTTCTCTCCTCTTCTTTTTCCTCCCTCCTCCTCTTTCTCTCTTCTTCTTCCTTCTCTTCCTCCTCCTCTTCTCCTATTAGTCTCTCTTCTCCTCTCCTCTCCCTCTTTTCCCTCCGACTCCCAGGTCTTTCTCCTTCTCTTCTTTTCCTTCTCCTCCTCCTGCTCTCCTTCTTCTCTTCTTCCTCCTCTTATATTAGTCTCTCTTCTCCTCTCCTCTTCTTTCTCCTTCTACTCCTCTCCTTCTTTTCCTTCTCCTCCTCTTCCTCTCTTCTTTCTCCTTCTACTCCTCTCCTCTTCTTCCTCCTCCCGGGCGGCTCCTGCTCCCTCAGGCCGGGGATCGAACCTGGGGCAGCGGCAGCGGTGGCTCCTTCTCTCCTTCTCTTCCCTTCCCGCTCCTCTGAGTCACGTCGCCATGTCAGCTCCTCTCCTCTGCTCTGCTCTGCTAGCTCAGCTCGGCTAACTTTAACACCCCTCTCCCTCCCCACCTCCTTCCTTCCCTCTATCAACCAGCTGCCGGGGGGGTGGGGGTGGAGGTGGGGGGGTCAGGTCGGTCCTGGTCCTGGTCGGTCGTTTGCTACTGAACTGAACTGAATTGGACCGAGTCTGGACCGGAACAGAACCGAGTCCAGCAGGTCCGGTTCTCGGCTAACGGAGCTAACGGTGCTAATAGTCGGCTAACAGCGATCATATGGCGATTTAAACGGTCTGCTAACCAACATGCTAACGTGCTAACAGCAGCAGCGACACCGACCGGACTGTTGTTGTTGGACGGTTCAACTTCAAGTTTCGAGGTTCGGTGACAGCGGCCGGGACCAGAGGCTAGTAACGGAGCTAACAGAGCTAATAGTCGGCTAACAACGATCATATGGCGATTTAAACGGTCTGCTTGCTAACATGCTAACGTGGCTAACAGCAGCAGCAGCGACAGCGGCGATCAACGGTCAACTAACTAAAGTTTCTCCGGTACCGACGGAGGTTCGGTGACAGCGGCCGGGACCAGACGCCGCCGCCGGCTGGTACCGGCTGGTTCTGGAGGTTATAGCCGTGTTTCTGACCCGTTTCTGGCTCCACAAAGGCTGCGGAGCTTCACATTTCTTCACTGCTAAGAAGAGAGAGAAAAAAAACAAAAAAAAAACAAGCCGCCGCCGCTGCCATTCAACCCGCAGCCCGCTCGGTAGCACGGCGGCCGCCTGGGACTCGAACCTGGCCGCCCCGTACACAGCCACACAGCCACACGCCCTCCCCCGCCGCCGATGGACCGATAAACACTCGTTAGGAAGTTTGTGTTCGGTTCTGGGCGGAAAAAGGAAGGTTTTATTACTCACGTTACGCGGCCGCGGCGGCTTCCCCTTCTCCTGCTCTTCGGGCTGCGAAGCGATTCACGAACAACAAGCTGTTGAGCTCGAGCTCTGTTTCCCGGCCGCTGATTGGCCGAGCCCGACGGCGCCGCTTCCCACCGAGAAATGCGATTGGTCGAGCGGTTCCGCGATTTCCATAGGACGTTTCCTGTTCCGGCGCCGCCACTGGTCGATACGAACGCGGCGCCACGAGGGAAATGACGACATCGACAGCGCGGTCGACCAATCACAGGCGAGGATGCTTATGTATGTTTTTTTTTAATCATTTATTTATCATTTTTATTTATTAAATTTTTCCACAAAGCCTTTAAATCCTCTTATTGAATCGAATGTATTATGTACCCCATGTTCAATTCAATGTTTGTTTGTTTTTTTTCAGAACTTTATTAAAAATTGTGCAAAACAACACAATTCAACACGACAACAAATATTATCGCCAGGGGGTTACATACATGCATAAAGGCATTTTTTTTTACAGATTGCATTATAAAAATATGTTGTAGAGAGCACATAGGTTCAAGGTCTTGATAGCTTTTGTGTTATTAGATTTTTCAATGGTTTTAATTATACTGCTTGACTTCGTTTTTAAATGTAAGAAAAAAAGGATTTTGATTTGTGTATCTACATTTATGAATGTGCCATTTTCAATTCAGTGTTATTTGTTTTGTCATTGATGATGAATTTCAATAAAGATTGACGTAAAAAAAAAAAAGAAGAAAAAAAACAGGCGAGGACGGAAGAAGAAGAAAAAAAAACCCGCCGCGGGAGATCGCGATTGGCCGCGTGCGTTTTGCTCGCAGCAGCAACGCGTCGCTATTGGCTGAGCGAGCTTCCGGGTCAGTAGGAGGCCCCGCCCCCTTTACGTCGCACCAGACTTCCGTTCAGAAACGTCACAGTTCAGATTCCCATAATAACACATCCATGAGCTGAACTGGGATCAGTCTCTAATGGGAGTTTGGTGACGCAACTCCGGTACGTGAGACGTCACCGGTGGATCAAACGGTACCGGAGCGTGACGTCACGTGAGCCGAACAACACGGTCGGTGGTCTGGGAGGGGGCGTGGCCATCCCATCCGCGCTCTACGTCACAGGAAGACCGTGACGTGACGACAGAGCCTTATATGGGCCTGTCGGTCTCTTCCTCAGGATCATGGAGGTTATAGTACACAACAAACATGGGAACACAATGTACACGTGTGTGTGTCTGTGTGTGTGTGACCAGTGGTTACCGACCGTAGGGGTCTACAGGGCACAGATTCAGGGGCTCAAGAGGTCAGGAGGCCCTGGACCAACAGGTGAAGGGGGGTGAAGACAAACACCACTCAGCTTTAATCAGTATAATCAGGAGACTCTGTGTGTGTGAGCAGCTACTGGTCCATTTCTGATTGATCAACTTGTTTTGTTAAAGGGACAACGAGGAGTTTTGTAAAAGGGAAGTGTTTTCTCACTACATTTATGAGCCTCCGCACCGTGAAATTCTTTGACCGGTGCAAGACAGACTCATGTTTTCATTCATCAAGAATTAAAGTCAGAGGTTGGAAGACGATCACATACCGTCGTAGTTCCCACCATAAACGGAGATTCGGCGGCGTTATTCTCATGACTCGCCACGAAACCAAAAGTAAAGAAACGCTGGTCGGCTCGCCCAGCATTTCCACCACCACTAATAATAACAAAATAACCATAGAGACAAAACCATAGATTTATAGAAAATGGACCATTAACAAGTGGTAACGGAGATTCATCCACATTAATATCAGACTTTGTTATAACCAAATAGAAACTCCTCGTTGTCCCTTTAAATCATTGATTATTAGTTTATTTATTCATTTGTTTCATTCATAGAAAAATCAAAATTCTAATAAATACCAATGCAGCTCCTGAATGAAAGGTGAAATCATGTTGTCTGCCCCTATAGACTGTATAAATTCCCTGACATGAACCAGTTTTTAAATAAAAACTGAATGTTTTTCTGTTGTCGGATGCCTTTTTATTTCCTGGTCCAGACTTCGTAAAGAGAAACAAGTTGATGATTCTATTTTGTCGTCCTCTCACTTCCAGAGAAATAAAAAAGAAGCAAAGAAAGCTGCAGTGGAATTATCATGATGACTTCAACAGTTTGATAGATTATTGATTATTAGCTCAACTCGAGCAACACGTTAAAAAGAAGGCGATCACCAGTTTCCATGATCCTGAACACACACGGATCAAAACACTGATGTGATTGGTCAGAATCAGAAAAATGTAAAAAGATCAAACCTGTTCTGAAACCTGTAACGACAGATTAAAGTTTCAGAATCAGAGTTTAAACACGAGGTTGAGTCCACTCCGATTCACATTTTCAAAACTTTTTTATTTTAAAGCTGAAAATCATGAAACCAAAAGCAAAGTGAAGAACAAGAACACTCAACTAGAAAACATAAAAAAGATGAGGGGGGGGGCAGTTTACATGTTGTCTTCATCAGAGTCATCCTCCTCCTCCAGCGAGTCCTGAAACACACACACACACACGTTAGAGAAACACACACAGGTAAACACACTTGATCCTTGTTTCTACGCCGCTTTCACAGCCGGTTGTTCTGAAACAGAGCGTTTCACCTCAGACCGGTTCGTTTGGTCTGTTCCCTGGTCTAACAGTTATCTTCCTCCCTTTAGATTGATCAAAGATTCACCGTGATGGTGAAAAGAGATCGTTTCATCTGTAGTTGACTGTTTTTCTATTTCTGCTTCTTCATCACTACATTATACAACCTGAGGTGTTCAAGATGGTGACGAAACATCTGGAGGAGGAGGAGGAGTAGGTGGGAGAGGAGGAACAGGGAGACAAGGTGAAGAAGGAGGAAGAGAAGGAGGAGAAGGAGGAAGAGGAGGTGGAGAAGAAGAAGGAGAACGAGAAGAAGGAGGAAGAGGAGGACAAAGAGAAGAAGGAGGAGGAAGAGGAAGAGAATGATGAGGAGGAAGAAAAGGAGGAGAAAGAAAAGAAGCAAGAGCAGAAAGAATAAGGAGGAAGAGAAGGAGGAGGAAGAGAATAAGAAGGAGGAAAAGAGAGAAAGGAGGAGAAAGAAGGAGGAGGAGGAAGAGAATCAGGAGAAGGAGTAGTAAGAGGAGGAGGAAGAGGAAGAAGAGAGAAAGGAGGAGGAAGAGGAGAAGGAGGAGGAGGAGAAAGAGGAGGAGGAGGAAGAGAAGGAGGAAGAGGAGGAAGAAGAGAAGAAGGAGGAAGGGGAGGAGGAGGAAGAGGAAGAAGAGAAGAAGGAGGAAGGGGAGGAGGAAGAAGAGAAGGAGAGGAGGTGGAGGAGGAGGAGGAAGAGGAGGAGAAAGAGAAGAAGGAGGAAGAAGGAGGAAGAGGAGGAGGAGAAAGAGAAGAGGAGGAGGAAGAGGAGGAGAAAGAGAAAGAGAAAGAAGAAGAGAAGAAGGAGGAGGAAGAAGAAAGAGAAGGAGGAAGAGAAGGAGGAAGAGAAGAGGGAGGAGGAAAAGAAGAGAGGAGAAGGAGGAAGAGGAGGAGGAGGAGGAGGAAGAAGAGAAGAATGAGGAGGAAGAGAAGAAGGAGGAAGAAGAGAGGAGGAGGAGGAGGATGTGGGCATCGTCACGGTTACAGCTCTACCAGCATCAGTCTCTCACCTTGGCGTATTTCTCGGCCTCCTCTCTGACGGCTTTAGGCACCAGCTCGTGTCGTCCGTTAGTGACTGAGGGAGAGAGAGAGAGAGAGAGAGAGGTCACCATGGCAACCAAACAGCTGAGTTACAGGTCAAGAGCAGCTGAGCTCTGATTGGTCCTTACGTTCTCCGACCCAGCTGAGCTCCAGCTCGAAGGCCTTGTCCTTCACCTCGTCATGGACGATGTAGATTCTGGAAAACAAAACACACACAGGCTTTTATTCTGAAAATCACCGACTCACTGGTTCTCAAACTGTTTCACTTCAACGACCGAAACGACACAAACTAGACCACCGACCCCACGGGACAAGGTTAATAAAGTTTGGTTCAAAATACGTTAAGTTTTTTAGTCAATGTACATTCAAATCAGGGTTAGTGGCGTGAATGTTTGGTAATATTGTAGAAAAACTTCTGGAAAAAGGTGGAAATTTTTTTTTTTTTTTTAAAGAAAGAAAAAGAAAAAAATTCTCTAGAAAAGTGGTAAAAAAAAAAAATGTTTTAAACAATTCTAGAAAAAAAAGTAGGAAAATTTCTCCCCAAAAAAGTTTTCTAAAACATCTAGAGAAAGTGTAGCCTGCCAAGCCAGACTACATCATTAACATGTCTAGTGTGTCAACGAGCGGTAGACCTCGGCTCAATCCTTTCAAACTGCCTCTGCACCAATAGGGTAGCGCTACGACCAATCAGAGCAAAGAGCAGGATGACGCTAGATTAAACTTTACATCCTTCTTCTAAATGAACGACTTCAGAGCAGTTTCCTGCTCAACTTTTAAAGAAAATGACAAGTTTAATTCTTTCAAAGTTGATGCCAACGCCGATTCAAACCATTCCTTTGCCAAAGCCATCTTCTTCTTGTCATGTTCTTCACCGTCGCAAGTAGCTATGTCGTCATGGCGTTAAGCCGTCCAACGACTCTCTAAACAGATAGAGCGCTGTGATTGGTCAACACAAACGGTGTTCCAGACTCAAAAAGTTCCTATGGCTCGTTTCTAGACCTACGGAGCAAAGAGATCTGCTGCTGCTAGGGGGCAGAGAGATTTATAGGCTAGAGAATGTGGTAAATTTCTGAAGAAAAAAAAGAAAGGTTTAAAAATTCTAGAAAAAAAGTGGAACCAGTGGTGTGACTCACATCTTGGCGACCTCCTTGACCAGCTCCCTGCACGTCATGTCCTTCATCTGACAAACACAAACACAACGTTACTCTGTTAGCAGCCTCGTCCAATCAGCACGCACCGATCAACTTCCTGTCCTGATTCTTTTTTAACTTTATTGCAAACAATTGAATGAACAAACCAGGAGGCAAATAGTTCACTACAGCCAGTCAGAATTAAAAGGTTGAATCAGTAACTGTTACGCTTCATTAGTCAAATCTTATTTAATGATAATAAAATAATTTATGAATGAAGCGTTCGTCTCATTTCAGTCTCGTAGTAGAAGTTGAACCAACCTGCAGTTTCTCGATCTCGGTCTTTGCTGCTTGTTTCGCTTTTCCGATGGCGCAGCCCCAGTAACCCTGCACACACACACACACACACACACAAAGCAACACACACACAGAGCGTCTGGTTAACGGTCCAACAACAACAACAACAACACGTGTCTCCATCATCACCAGTAACCGTGGCAACAGACTCACGTATGAGATGCCGGACGGGTCGACCATGTAGAGCTGAGGACCGTCGTCTTTGTCGTATGAACCCAGGATGAAACTACACACACACACACACACACACACACACACACACACACGTGTCCGTCAGGCCTCGGTGTGTTTAACCACATGATGATGATGATGATGATGATGTCATCAGTGTGTGACTCACCTGCAGCCGAACGGTCTGACGGCGCTGTACAGTGTGTAGGCGTGGACGTACATGGCCACTCGGTCTGACAGGTGCTGCAGGAGGAGAGACACGGTCGCTTAGCAACGCACATCGACAACAACCAACAACAACATTAACATCAATGACATCGACAACAACAAGCAGCAGCGTGGCGTCACCTTGAGAGGAATGTCGTGGCCGTAGTTCGATCTGAAGTTGGAGGCTTCTTCTCTGGCCACCTCAGCGAGCGAGCGAGCATCAGCCAACAGGCCGGCCACCGCCTGGAGAGAGACAGAGAGCATTCAGATTCAGATTCAGAAAACCTTTATTGTCCCCTGCACATAGCAGTTGAAATTTTCCTTAAACGTGTGCATACGTGCGCATAAAAGAAACATAAAAACACAGTTTAGCATGACATAAAACAAACAACAAGCAAGATACAGAATGACACAAGTAAAAACAGAATAAAAACCTTAAATGAACATTAAAAGATTTCCTAGTGAATTATTGATGACGGATGTGATGAATGATTTCTTCCCTAACCCTGTCCTTGCTAAAGGCTAAAGGGTTAACCTGTAGCGACGGCCTGAGGGAAGAAGTTGGAAAGAGTTGTGGAGTGGGTGAGAGGGGTGGTGTAAGATGGTGGTGGCTTTACGTCTGACTGCCTGTGTGTGGAGATCTGAGAGGGACGACTGTTATTTTACTTGTATATCTGATGATGCGTGACAATTTGTTTTTGTCCTTGACAGAAAGAAAAGTGTACCAGGATGAGATGTTGTAAGTTAGGACTGACTCAATAAGTGATCTGTAAACAACTGTTAAAATGTATTTGTTCACATTAAAACTCCTCAATTTCCTCAGCAGAAACAGCCGTGGAAATTGGGGAGTTTTAATGTGAGCAAAGACATCCAGACCATTCACTCATTCATTTATTTATTTATTAATATCTAACCAAAATAACCCCCCTCCCCCCCAAAAAAAGACTAATGCTGCGTTCACGTGGCGTCCGGCAGACGGCAGACCGGATGTCATGTTAGTGGACGAACAACTGTAAAACTTGGAGGAGGCCGGAAAAAAACATGGGCAGTTAACGCCGTCCCGAGTTCAAATATTTTAACCTTTTTGCCATCTGCTGCGACGGTGTCCTTGACCGAACGTTGACGTATGAGTACGAGTATGTTGACGTTGCCATAGCAACATGGTGACATAGTGATATAGCGCCGCAGCTGAGCAATTAGCGCGATATAGCGCATTTAGCGTGCGCCCGTGTCTGTGTATCTATGTGCAGGCAGAGATCAGAGATGGTGTTTTAAATAACCATGCTAGTGTTTCACCAGCTCTCATCTCTGCCAGTCAGCCTCTCAAACTGCCACCTCTCTCGCGTGCGGGCGCACCGCACGTAGACACACGTGAGAACAAAAAAAAATTTAATTTAATTAATTTAATTTTCTGTGAGAGACTGTGGCGGGCCCTAACGAGACTGTGGCGGGCCGCCACAGTCTCGTTAATGAATGGGAAACACTGCTCCAGCGGTATGTTAAGTCCCTCCCGTTAGCGGGCCGGTACCGGAGGAGCCAGATGACGTGAGGCAGATGACGATGCTGCGTCACCGGCAGCGCCCCCTCCTGCTGCAATGAGAGCACGCTGCTTTGTTTTTTCTTTTTCCCGGTCGGGGCAGATAAGGCTCCATCGGGTCCAGGCTTAAAAACCCGCGGGTCGGGTCGGGTCGGGTTGTAACTTTCAGGCCCGTTGAGAACTCTAGACTCGGTGACTATAAACTAGTTGAACGGCTACAAAGAACAAAAAGAGTTTGAGAATCATTTCCCAAATGGAAAGAAAAAATGATTTCCACGACTTCCTCCAACAAGATTAAAGTTTCTTCTTCTTCTAAATCATTCAGATCCTTCTGGGAGAGAATATAGATAATAAATATGTCACACTTCAAGATGTGTTTATTTTCTCTTAAGTTTTAATTTAAGTTTTATTTTGTTCATTATATACATAAAGTAACTGATGAGGTATGTTTTTGTTTCGTTTCATCGAATCTTCGCCAATAAAGTGAATCTGAATCAGAGTTTCAGTTTCTCGTCGGGTCGGAGGCGGCTCAGGATTGGTCAGACAGCCAAGAGAGGTTGTGACATCACGTGACATCATCAGCTCATTGAGCGAAACCTTTTCTCAGCATCATCTCTCCTCCTCCCAGCAGCCAATCACAGGACAGATCAATAGTTGTCTGAGCTCTGACTGGCCTCTTCACCATGGCAACAGCAGCAGAGGCTCATGGGAACTGCAGCGTTGAGAGAAGAGCGGCGAGACGAGGCTGTCGACGGCCAATCAGACGACAGATCGGCTCCACAACGTTTCATTAACCTGTGTGTGTGTGTGTGTGTGTGTGTGTGTGTGTGTGTGTGTGTGTGGTTACCATGCCGACGTGTCTGTCGATGTTGAAGATGCGTTTGTTGGACCCCTGCTCGTAGAGTTTAGACAGGACGAGCTTCTCCACGCCGAACACCACGCCGTCCTTACAGCGGATAGCGATGGCCGTGCTGCACACACGCACACAAACATACACACACACACACACCAAACACCAAAATTTCATTGGTTGATTCGTCACAGGAAAAAACAAAATAAAAAAAAAACATTCTGAGCCATGTCTTTTCAAAATAAAGTCAAAATCAATACGACTGAACTGTTTATGAACGGCTGTAGGGCTTTTAATTTGAAGGGCCAGACTGGTCCCTGTGATACAGCTGTTTTGAGCAGCGTTGCCAACTTGGCGACGAGGGTCGATTGGTTGGCTGATCGCTCTACATGACAACTACTGGTCGACCATAGGGCTGTTCAATTTTGCCCAAAAATAAAATCTCGATTTTCTTCTCTGAAAAATCGATTTCCGATTACGATATTTTTGTTAAATGACAAACTATTTTTTGTGCTGTCTTTTTAAATGGACCTAATGGACAGTGAGAGCTGTAACAGTGTAGTGGAAAAGGGCCATTGGTCTTTTTGGCAACGAAATCCTCACTGGTCTTAGCAAAACGCCGACATGCTGCACTTGTTTCCAGTGTGTGGGGAGAAGCAGTGGGAGAGCGTGATGGGAGGAAGGAGGCAGCAGTCATTACAATAATTCAGCGCAGCCCAGATTCATGAACAGGGGCTTACTGTAATTACCCTAGTTAGAGTAAAAAATCGATTTTTACTATTTCAAAAAATCGATTTTTACAATTCCAAATAATCGCTGTTACGATTTTAAATCGATCAATCGAACAGCCCTAGTCGACCAATAGGATCTCTGGTGGCGGCCGCCCCAGCTCCTTCTTCAGACAGCTGGATCAACATCTGGACTCACCTGCTGTTCTCCACAGCCTTCATGGCGTATTCTACCTGGAAGACCCGGCCGTCCGGAGAGAAGGTGGAGGCCGACAGGTCATACTGCAACACACACACACATTATTTAGTAAACTGAAATAACAATGACAGTTTTTCCAAAAAGGAGAACTAAATGAAAACTCCAGGTATCGATGCTAAACGAAGGTAAAGAGAGAGAGCTTAGTTGTAGTTTTCTTGGAGAGGAAGAAAACTTCTCCTAAAACCTGAACAACTACAACTAAGACTAAATAAAAACGAGTCAATTCCTCTAAAATAAAAACTTAACTAAAACTGATTCATCACTTGTTGAACTCACTACAACTAAAGTGAAATAAAAAAGCAAACTGTTTTTTCGCACTTGTTAAGTGTTAATGCTGATCGAGGCTAACAGAATGGAGATGAGAATTGGACTATGGGAAATATGATGTACAAGTACAAGAATACGGACTAGGACTAATATTTATAAAAAATATATTCAAAAGAAAAAAAAGAAAAGACTTTCAATTTCAAGAATCAAGAATTCAAGCAAGTGTAACCGTATAATATACATCTCCTCGGTGTATGTATGTATGTATATGTCAAATAAAAAATAAGTTAAAACCATCAACTGAACCTTCACTCAGACAGTTTTGTCTACTTGAACTGAAAGTGAGTCTTCATAACAAACTGAAGCTGGATGACAATGAAACAACGATGACTCAACAACATCTACAACAGTCTCAATAGTTGATCAATAGATTAATTTGTTATCAGAGCGGATCTATGGTCAATTATAACCGGTTCTTCTATATAAAGTTCTTATTTAAACTTTTCTTATTAAAACAAAGTCCAGAGCATCTACAGCTCTGACACCACGACGCTGCAGTGACAGCCTGCTAGCCTGCTAACCTGCTAGCCGTTAGCACCATTAGCACCGTTAGCTCCGATTCAAACAGCGGCTCCACTGACTCACAGACGCGGCATTAAAACGGCCCCACGGCGGGAAACTGTCCGCACCATCCCGGGTCAACACCAGAACTCTAACCCTCTAATTAACCCGGGATAAAACTACAGAACCGGTCCACTTTCGGTTTCGGGTTTAGCCGCTGTTAGCTGCTGTTAGCTGCTGTTAGCGGGCCTCGCTGTGACTCAGCAGGCTAACGCTGCTAGCCGTTAGCCGCTACCTGCTAGCTGCTAGCTGTCTGTCGTTGTGATCAATGGGAGATCTCCGGTACCAAACCGGACAGTTCCGGACTGAACCGAACCGAACCGGACCAGACCGGGACACGGACTGGTCCATGGAGCCGTGAACCGGACCACGGGGTCCGGAGAGGCTCGGACACTCACCCCGGTCCCGATGGAGCTCATGTTCACACACACGGAGGAGAGTCCAGCAGCAGCAGCTCTGAGCTCAGACTTTCACAATAAGAGCATCAACACCGACACTTCCGGTCCTTCACGACAAAAGCGTCGGTGAATCGTCACTTCCGTCGTCACAATATGTATCTTATTTTATTATTTATTAATTTCATTATCTATAATAATAATATTTTTGGTTTATTACTATCTTTACTCTCTTTTTTCATATTCATTAAATTTATGTATTGCAATTTGGAAATGTCTGATTGTCTCTATATATTATACTGCTACTATTATACTGAGGGGGTGCTGCTTTAAAGCTCCATACAGTATAAAGGTAGATGTTTGTGTTAAAGCTCCTTCAAAATAAAGGTAGATGTTTGTGTTAAAGCTCCTTCAAAATAAAGGTAGATGTTTGTGTTAAAGCTCCTTCAAAATAAAGGTAGATGTTTGTGTTAAAGCTCCTTCAAAATAAAGGTAGATGGTTGTGTTAAAGCTCCTTCAAAATAAAGGTAGATGTTTGTGTTAAAGCTCCTTCAGAATAAAGGTAGTTGTTTGTGTTAAAGCTCCTTCAAAATAAAGGTAGATGTTTGTGTTAAAGCTCCTTCAAAATAAAGGTAGATGTTTGTGTTAAAGCTCCTTCAAAATAAAGGTAGATGTTTGTATTAAAGCTCCTTCAGAATAAAGGTAGTTGTTTGTGTTAAAGCTCCTTCAAAATAAAGGTAGATGTTTGTGTTAAAGCTCCTTCGAAATAAAGGTAGATGTCCATGTGTAGTGTGATTATAAAGCAGCTCTAGGTTCTATATTAATACTGTGAAAGTATCAAAGAGAAATGCACACAGCCTGTATTCAGAAACTGAGCCTTAAAACCAGCTGTCAGGACTTCCTGTCACTTTGTGATGTCACAACTGAGCCCCGCCCCCTCACCACCTGGACCCACCATCCAACAACTTGCAGGATTTTTAGTTTCTTTGAGTGTTTTATTCTGAAATCTGCTGTTTTTATTGGATAACGTTAAATAACAGTCTTGTTGTTACTAGAGAAGCTGAGACAGGAGATAGAAAACTACACTGAGATAGATTTTAGATCAGCCCTTCAAAATAAAAGTCAGCAGATGAAGAGCAGAATATCTAACTCTTAAATTTACTTCATTTATTTTACATAACTGTTGGCTGATTTTTTATTTTGATAATGTAGAGACCCACCACACCTCTCCGTCCAATCGGAGCGCTCGTCCCTCTGACATCAGTAAAGCGTCGACACAGAGTTGAGAAAGTGTCCGTAAAGTTTTATTCAGTCTCAGTATGACCAGGTGGATCACAGACCTGCTGAACCGGAAACAACTAAAATGTTGTGAACTTCATAATCAGCTCTTTAATTATTATTATTATTATCATTATTATTATTCTTATTAATTCTTCTTGTCACTTTATTTCTGTTTCGTCTCCATCTTGAATCAGTTAATGGAAGCTTTGGTCACATAAGAGTGAAAAAACATTCGTATACAGTGCACTTTAAAAAAGAACGGGAACAAAAAACAGTTTCATTCTGTGATTTTACAACTTTTTTTTTTTTTTTCTTCTTTCTCCACAACCAATCAGACGGAGCGATGGTCGACGTTAAGGCAACAGACCGACGCCCACACGGCAACGCAGTGACACAAACATCCCAGTCAGGTAGAGGAATAAAAGAAGCTACAGTTAGAGTGAAGATGATGATGATGATGATGATGATGGTGAAGATGAAGATTAGCGTTCGTTAGTTAACTAATACAAACATGTACAAGGCTTTTGTTTTTTTTTTTACGTAGTGACGTTTACACTTTAAAGGGATAGTATCATTTTTTAAAGTGGGGTTGTATGATCTCCAAATAGCCCCTAAGTACTTTAATTGCAGTAGAAGACTCTCTGCACTCCTCCCGTTAGCAACGCCAGCCCATAATAGCCCTGCCCAGAGATTTACAACATACAGTGTTGTGAACAGACCCAAAGAAACGGCCTATTTTCACGGCCTAAAAGAGGTTTTACCTGAAGAAAACAACATACACAGTTCCATTGTTCGCTATAATATAATTTTTTGCAGGAAAAACACAGTTTTTATTTGGACCTAACCAACTGCTGATCGGCGGGCGCTAACCCTGGGCGGAGGGATACGTGAGTTGGTTAGGTCCAAATAAAAACTGTGTTTTTCCTGCACTTTGAAGGGCTGGAAAAAAATTATATTATAGTGAACAATGGAACTGTGTATTTTTTTTCAGGTAAAACCTCTTTTAGGCCGTGAAAATAGGCCGTTTCTTTGGGTCTGTTCACAACACTGTATGTTGTAAATCTCTGGGCAGGGCTATTATGGGCTGGCGTTGCTAACGGGAGGAGTGCAGAGAGTCTTCTACTGCAATTAAAGTACTTAGGGGCTATTTGTAGATCATACAACCACACTTTAAAAAAATGATACTATCCCTTTAATAAGAACGGGAACCGAGAGCTGGACTCAAAACGCCGTCACACAGCAGCAGCACAGGAAGTTCACCGTCACAATAAAACCAGCCCCGACCCCCAACACACACACACACACACACACACACACACGCACACACACGTACGCACACACGCACAAAATAAGACGACAGAACGGAAGAAGATGAAGAAGAAGATGAAGAGAGAGGACAGAGGACAGGAAGTGTAACGAGCTCCATCTTATCAAGGTGTTTACAGACTGGGACACAACCGGTCCATCTGAGCCGTTACACCACAGTCCTGATCCTGGACCAGCAGAACCAGTCCAGCTTCTATTGGTCTTCTATTAAACCAGTAGAACCAGTAGAACGGGCCCCGGTGCTGCTGGTCCTGAGGAAGAGGAGGAGGAGGATGAAGACGATGAAGAGGACGGTGTCTGTTAGTGATGAAGACGACAGACTTCCTGTCAGTTAACCCCTCCCCCTCCCCCTCCGTCCGTCCGTCCAGGCTCCGCCCACAGCGGGGCCGGCGTGTTTGGCTGAGAAGGGGGCGGGGCTGTGGCGAGGGGGCGTGTCCAGTTGAATGTAGCCGTGGCGATGGACAGTTAGGTGTTGCCTTTCAGGATTCCCATACAGCTCTGCAGCAGCTGGAGGTTCCCCTGCACACGGACACAGACAACCGTTAGCAATCATCTATTATCAGTTATCATCAATTATCTATTATCTATTATCAGCTTCAGATCGTTTTGGTCTGTAACTAACTCATTACTGATTACAATAGTTCGACCACGTTACACAACAGGATTGTAACAACTTCTATATTATTCTACTTTTACTCTTCAGTTATTGTTGCATCTATATTAGTAATGGTTCAACAATGTTTTCAAGCTTTCAGTTTTAAAGTTATTTGAGTAAACTCAAGCTTTTCAATTCCTTCATTCTTCACTAATTCAAGTAATTGCCACCCATTTCATACCGTTTCATCTTTTCAAGATTGATTCAGCAATTTCTTCACTTAATTCAGCATTGTTTCAACTTTTTATTCAGCTTCCAGCTTCCAGCTTTCACCCGTATTTCCTTCAGGAAATGCATTCTCTAGTTCATTTATTTTTTCCCTTAAAGTATCAAAACAGAACTAAATAATAAACGACACGTGAGCGTGTGTGTTCTGCGTGGCGTGTTGTGAGGGCGGCGGTACCTTGGCATGTTTGAGCTCCAGCTCCGCCAGCTCCACCAGGTTCTTCCTGAACGCCGCCACTCGTCTCGTCTTGAAGTCTATGAGCTCTGTGAACACAAGGGGCGGAGCCACAGTCACATGAGACGTGACATCACAGGGGGCGGAGCCAACAGTCACATGAGACGTGACATCACAGAAACATGACATCATGACATCATCTGCTCTGACATCACACATGACGTCATTGTCGTTAATAAACCTCATGAGTCTAATCAACCACAGGTGCCCAGTGGGCGGAGCTACAAGTGGGCGGAGCTACAGGTGGGTGGAGCTACAGGTGGGTGGAGCTACACACCTTGCTTGGCGGACTCGGAGATCTTCTCAAACTTGTGGCAGCAGAGCTGCTGGCTGGTCTCGGCCTGCAGGACGTCTCGGTTCTTGGCTCGAGCTTTGTCCAGAGCTTTGTTGGCGTTTTCATAGTCGACCAGAGACCTGCTCCTCCGGTACAGGAGGTCCTGCAGGAGGGGGGGGGGGGGGGGGGGGGGCATCAATACATGGACTCACACTACACATTACACCAGCTTTTTTACATCAAGGACCATAAACTGACACTAATTAGACCACAGACCCATTGTACATAATTTTGAAGCAAACACCAGAAAGTTTGAAACACACAAATATTTGTTCTGAGACTGAAGAATGTTACTTTTTTAGTCAATGTACGTTCAAATTAGGGCCAATGGCGTGAATTTTTTTTCAAATATTGTAGAGACATTTCTGTTTAAACATTTCTAGAGAAATGTGCTATGCAAAAATGGGCTGCCGCTTCACCCGGCTGGTTCTCTGCTGAGGTGCTGGAGGCATCAAAAGTGTCCAAACTGAAGGAAAAGATCTCTGCACACTTGGATCTATGCAATTTCACTTCCTTCAGTTTAGAGAAATGTGCTAAAAATTCTCAATAAAATATATTAAACAAATCTAGAAAAAAGTAGTAAGTTTACTTTTTTTGGAGTTTGACAAAAATTCTAGAAAAAGTAGTTAAGTTTCTAAAAAAAAATCAAAAAAAAAAAAAAAAAGTGGTAACATTTCAAGAGAAAGTTGGGGTCCCCCTTTAACCCTATAAAGAACCTCCACTTTGAGAGCCACTGCACTACACAACTGGACTCACACACCAGCAGTAACTCTGTCATGAGCATCTCAATAATCAGTTATGTTGTTCTCAGTCAATGGAGAGAGATAACAGTAGGTTAAAGGTTAAAGGACAGAGGTTAAAGGGTTAAAGGTCAGAGGTTAAAGGGTTAAAGGTCAGACCTTGGCGGCCTGCGACTCTCTCAGGTAATATTTCAGGAGGTCTGCCAGCTTCAGGTCTTCATCTGCTGCAACTCGAGCTTCAATCTTCTGCAAAACAACAACAGACGATGAAGAGGAAGAGGAAGAAAGAAAGATGGCCGCCATTTAACTAACTAACTAACAAACAACCAACCACAACAACAACAACGTCAACATACCCGGGTTTTCTCAAAGAGCTCAGACACCTTCAGGAAAAACCTGAAACAGAAGAGACAAGACAAGCTGAGGAGGAGGAGGAGGAGGAGGAGGAGGAGGAGGAGGAGAGAGGAAGAAGAGGAGGAGGAGGAGGAGGAGGAAGAGGAAGAGGAAGAGGAGGAGGAGGAGGAGGAGGATGAAGAAGAGGATGATGAAGAGGAGGTTTTACCTGCAGAGCTCTGAGGAGTCCTGAGTTCCCAGAGAGTAGAGAGACGAGGAGATTCTGTTGATGTCATCTGCAGCATCTACACACACACACACAAGTTACAGCTGCTTCTCTGAGGCTTTTATTTTGAAGAAGCTGCTTCTCTGAGGCTTTAATTTTGAAGAAGCTGCTTCTCTGAGGCTTTTATTTTGAAGAGCCAGACTTTGACCTACTTTTGTGTGAGCGAATCATTCTGTCGGATTTGGCCGAGGCGTCTTTCACTCTGTTGTGATACTCCAACAGGAAAGTCTTCTCGTGCTCGAAGAAGTCGTCCACGTCCTGAGAGACAGACACACGTTAACACCCGTCTGTCTCTGTCTGTCTCAATTCAATTCACACAGCTTTATTGACATGAACAGAAATGTGTTGTTGCCAAAGCATTTACGAAATATTTACATACATAACAATATTACAATTCATATATAGTACAGTACAATGCAATTTTATCCACCACTTTATTTTCCCATGATCCACTGCGTCACACCACAACGGAAGTGGGTTTTAGTAGCATTCTAGCGAGCGGCTAACTGGTAGCGTTAGCGGCTAACAGGTAGCATTAGCCACCGGTGTAGGTACCAAATGTGGGGGCTCCGGGCTGCCAAAACCGTTTTGACTAAATCTGATGTTTGTTAAGTCTAGAAAACAAATTATTGAACAAACATTACTATTTCTGTGTGCACGTTTTTGTAATTAGTCATGGTTATCGTAGTTGTTAGCTTTGCTGCTGCTGACAGCTAAGCTAACAGCAGCAGCTAAGCTAACAGCAGGACGTCAGCTGTTAAAACCCTCCCGTTGTGGGACACGACATGAAACTACTCCAGTTAGCTCAGTCATGTTGGAACTAGGATATCCGCTGGGCCGTTTATTGAGTTATTGTTTATTGACACTGCTAACGGCTAACAGCTAACGGTTAGCCCAGTTAATCTAAAATGTTTGTTCAACAATTCGTTTTATAGACTTCATAAACATCAGAGTAGTCACAACGGTGATATAGTGACGTGAAAATGTGACAAAGCTAAAACCTCGTCCGTATTGTTATTAAAATTACATGATGATTATAAATAAAGTCATCACGTATATCAACCAGTCTATGTTATCAACAATACAGTCACGGTGGGATGGAGCGTCATGGCGACACCCAGCGGCATTCTCCGGAAAGTGGTGGATACAATCGCATGATTTTATATAATTATACTCCCTCTGTCTCTCTGTGTCTCACCTTGACTCCAGCCACCAGGACGCCGTCGGCCGATTTCACCACATTCTTGAAGAAATCCTCCAGTTTCTCCTTCTTGTTCTTCCCTCGAACACTCAGCTGGTGGACAGGGAGGTCAGAGGTCAGAGGTCAGAGGTTACCATAACAACAGCAGTGGTAGCTATGGTTGTCAGGGAAACAGCAGACTCACGTCCTGGTTGTACTCCAGGAAGACGTGGAAGTTGAGGTCCTTCCTGAGGACGGGATGAGCAGCCACTCGACACAGAAACACCTCGTGCATCGCCACCGTCTTCTTAAAGATGGCCAGGTACTCCCTGAGAGGCAATCAATACTAATCAATACTGATCAATAGGTACTCCCTGAGAGACAATCAATACTGATCAATACTCATCAATACTGATCAATCCTGATCAATCCTGATCACTCCGGATCAATAACTCACGCCTCCAGCTCCTGCTTCATCTTGGTGAACTCCTCCTTGGTCATGGATCCTTCTCCTTCTCCCAGTTTCTGCAGTTTCTCTCTGGAGGCGTCGAAGTCCGGTCTGGGGGGGGCGGGGGGGATCTGAAACACAACACCAACACCACACCACACTCAGCTGGTTGAAGCTGCTTCTGACTGGTTCTACTGACCTTCTCTGAGTGGCTTTAAAGGGATAGTTCACCCTAGAATGATATTTCGCTCATTATCTACTCACCCTCATGTTGACTAAGGGCTGGAAGAATTATCAGAGTCCACCGTCCCTTCTCTTAGTTACAGGGGGTCTCGGCGTAGCACTGCATTTCAATGCAACGGTTGCAAAGGGACACCGGAGCTCTTCGTAAAAAAACACACACAAAAAAACATCCAAATACCTCCATGATGCTCGTATGTAATGTCCGTCTTGTGCTGAAGCCCCAAATTGCGTAATTGTCCCGAAAAAAATTAAATAAGTCTATATTTTAAGCTTGTTTGTAGCGGAAGCTTCTCGAAGCTCCTCTTCCTGGTCCGTCCAAATATCGCGTGATTCGCAGTAACCGCACTGACGCCGGCGCAAATCACGCGTAGTTTGTAGCTTCCGCTACAAACAAGCTTAAAATATAGACTTATTTAATTTTTTTCGGGACAATTACGCAATTTGGGGCTTCAGCACAAGACGGACATTACATACGAGCATCATGGAGGTATTTGGATGTTTTTTTGTGTGTGTTTTTTTACGAAGAGCTCCGGTGTCCCTTTGCAACCGTTGCATTGAAATGCACTGCTACGCCAAGACCCCCTGTAACTAAGAGAAGGGACGGTGGTCTCTGATAATTCTTCCAGCCCTTAGTCAACATGAGGGTGAGTAGATAATGAGCGAAATATCATTCTAGGGTGAACTATCCCTTTAACCATAGATATATAAAGAGTAGACGCCGCATCGAACGCTGGGCCTATTGGCGCTGACGAGCGGTGGGGCCGCCATCTTGGACCGGTCGCCCGCTCCACTCAGTGTATCTGTTTGGTAGGTGCAATTGATAGTTTCACTAGTGTCAGTGCATTTAATCAATAACTTACTGAACATTATCCCGCCTATTACACAGCGTACGAGTGAAATAATTCATTTGAAACATAATTTTGACCAAAATACTACTTTTATCGATTTATAAATGTTATAATTTAGCACATCTGCATGTCTGGTCTCCTCTCCGCTGTGTTGCTGATTATCACATATATGTTACAATGTGTGTAGTCTTATCTGTCATAAACAAGATATTATAGGTTTATGGGGCGTGTTTGTGTCGCGGACTACAGGCTCTGATCTGATCAGCAGGTTTGGTTTTCAGCCTCCACTCTCCCTGTAACAGGTTACAAGTCATTTATCTAACATCACTATTAGTCCCAAGCTTTTTACTGAAGGTAAAAACGAAACATAAGGTAAATATCCTGCATAGTTTCTCTATTCTGCGCTGCGCTGATCAGAGCGCCGTCCATAGCAACGGTCTGTTACACTTGACGACCATTCATTATACAGAAATAACCATGTCTATAAGTCTATGGAAATAACAGCCCGTAGAGAGCAGCAACTGATCAGAGAGCAGCATTCCTGTAATGAATAAATATATAGAGATAAAAGCTATATGTTAGAGAAAATAAATATATATATAAACCAGAGAATCAATTCATATCAGGTCAGAGAGAGAGAGGGAGGAGAGAGAATAAATAAATAAATATTCCATTCACAAAATACAACCAATAGTAATGTTCAATCTTATTAGTGAAAAGTAATCCCCAGAGCCAGCTGTTTTCCATGGTTTTCTGCTGATTAGAACAGAAATAATATGCTGCTCAGTGCTCTGCATCCTGTTACTTCTGCTGCTCCACTGAGTAGAACCACCGCTTCAAGATGGCGGCCGCATTTCTCGCGGCGCAGAGTTCGATGCGGCATCTACTCTTTATATATCTATGGCTTTAACGGCCCACATTGACCTCTGACCTCAGGTGACCTCAGTTGCAGGTCATAACCAAGGGGGCAGTTGTGGGTCTGAGAAGTGAAGTCACTTCCTCGTTCAACAAACTGCAATCCCCTCTTCTTCCTCTGGGGGCTGGTGTCAGAAAGCAGCATTCTCCATAGACCCCCATGTTAAAATCACCCACTTTACATCCTCAATAAACATGATCAAAGCCTGGTGTCAGAACGTTCACACTCTGAGGGGGGTGAATTTTTTTTTAACTCTACCGTTTTACTGTTATTAGGTTAAAACTCTGGCCAATTAGGGCGCGGGAACGTTGAGTGACAGGTCCGAGCAGCTCCGTGGACAGCTGCTTCGAGGCCAGTGGGCGGGTTCTCGGCCGGCCAATCCAACATGGCGCTGTTCAGGCCGCCATATTGGAGTCACAAAAACAACTCCCCAGAACCACTGGGGGACGTCACGGATGCTACGGCCATGTTTTTTACAGTCTATGGTGATAAATGATAATAACCACCAAGTGGATCCAGTGTGTGAAGACCCGGTTTGGTTCCAGCAGCTGTTTCACCCGTCTAATCAATAATGAATATCTGAGATCTCAGGCTGCTACAGAACCTCCATCAGTCAGAGTCTCAACTCTAATCCTGTTGTTGTGAACTAATGAACACAACATTTACCACGTCTTCTTCTTCTTTTAGCACTACGGTCGCCTGTCAACTCATCTACGGCTCGTTGTGTCATTTCAATTAACGATAATGAACTCCTTACTGTACTTTGTTTTTGCTTGTGAGCGCCACCTGTAAAATGTGATATGACAACGACGACGACGCTGCGTCACTCTTACTGGAAGACTAACTGGTCCATTGTTTAGCAGCTTTATTTAAAGGGACAACGAGGAGTTTTGGAAAGCGAAGTGTTTTCACACTACATTTATGAGCCTCCGCACCGTGAAATTCTTTGACCGGCGCAAGACAGACTCATGTTTTCATTCATCAAGAATTAAAGTCAGAGGTTGGAAGACGATCACATACCGTCGTAGTTCCCACCATAAACGGAGATTCGGCGGCGTTATTCTCATGACTCGCCACGAAACCGAAAGTAAAGAAACGCTGGTCGGCTCGCCCAGCACTTCCACCATTAATTAAAGCAGAAGTAAGCGATCCGGTGGTTTTGGCTAATGCTGCGTTCCAGGCAGGCAACCGTAAATTACAGCTTCAAGTCACAACTTACGACTTTGTAGCGTTCCAGGCAACCCACTCGTGTTTCTCCGACCTGTTTTACCTGTGAAAGTCACTATAACGGCCACTCGTAACTTCTGACCCGTGAAGTCGTACCAGATCAAACTGGTACGACTTCACAGGTCGGAAAAACGGGTTACCTTGAACGCACCATAACAGTCCTCGTCCCTACGTCACCACATTCACGGCGTTCCTTGGCTGCACACACAGCCCTGCATGCCATTCTCTCTCCTCATTGGATAAAAATTGTAGGATACGATAAATGTTTTCTCCTGGGCTCAGAGCAGAGCAGAGGGACTGACAGACCCGTGTTTCAGACCAAACACTCTATAGAAGTGATTGCTGTCGGAAGATACAACTATTTAAGACTTATATTAACACAAATATATCACTTACTTCTGCTTTAAAATAACAAAATAACCATAGAGACAAAACCATAGATTTATCTAAAATGGACCATTAACAAGTGGTAACGGAGATTCATCCACATTAATATCAGACTTTTTTATAACTAAATAGAAACTCCTTGTTGTCCCTTTAAAGCTAGAGAGTGCGTTTGTGTTTGTGTGTCCGTCCTTACGATGTATCCTGCGTACTCCTCGTTCTCCACAAACGAGTCGTGCAGCCAGATGAACTCCTCGTGCTGTCGGACCACAGAGAACTCGTTCTGCTTGAAGTTGGGCAGCGTGCTCTGTGGAGGCGACAGGTCACATGGTCAGACGACAGGAAGCAGCCGTGATGCGTTCAGGTTCATCTCTGTTTCTGTCTGTCTCACCTTGGTGTGGACGGTGAACTTGACCTTGTCCCTCTCACTCAGGGCGTCTGAGATGTCGACCTGCAGCGTGGCGTCCGTCTGCAGATCCACGTTCACGGCCCGGGGCTGCAGCACGACACACAGAAACAACATGTCCCATGATGCAACGCTCACTGCAGACTGACCTCACATCATGTGACTCTGATTATTCCTAGAAGTCGTTTCATGACAAATATTAAGGTTGAGGAAATGAGAAAAAGATGCAGCAACTCCTGAGGTGAATTCATCAGTCAGAGTTTAAATAATGTTTCAAGTCGAGTCAAGTCGGTGAAATTCAGGAAAATATTTCTAAAAGCTATTACCTCGTTATCAGGCAGAGGAAGGAAAGGAAAGGCAGGTTTATCTGTACAGCCTGTTTGTCCCAAAGGTCTTTACACAGCATCGTAACATCATCATACCGGCGTGAGCAACCATCCCTCAAAGGGCCATGTGACCAATCGGCTGTCTGAAGAATGACATCAGTGGATTTAATGAGTCAAGTCTGCTGCTGATTGGCTGGAAGGAAAACCTGCAGCCACACCGGCCCTGTGTGGAACAGTTTACCCACGACTGCTGCAGACCCTCACACCGACTAACTCTAAAACAAGAAAACTGTTAACAGGTTAAAAATCTCCTGGTGAGCTCCAGAGGAGGACTTCCCTGTTACCTCACTATTACTTCAGCATTACTTCACTGCTACTTCACTATTAATTCACAACTACCTAACCAATCTAACCATTCACACACATTCGTACACCCAATGGCATCGGGGGGTAAATGTGGGTTCAGTGTCTTGCCCAAGGACACTTCGACATGTTGCCAGGAGGAGCCGGGAATCGAACCCGCTCTACCTCCTGAGCCACAGCCGCCCAATCCTATCCAATCCTTCATTCATATCGCACATTTCTAAAACATAAACGTTTACCAAAGTGCTGTGCAGTGATTTACATACAAGACATAGAGCACAAAATGGTAAGAAAATGTAATGAGGATTAAAAATAAAGATTAAAAAAATAATAATAATTTAAAAATAATTAATCCACAGCTGTTATCTCCCTGCTGCGACCTCACTATTACCTCACCACCATCAGTTTCTTCAGTTTTAAAAGCGTTGACATCACCTCTTTAAATGAGCTTTTACAGTAGGCTATATAAATATAGTACTACAGTATTATAACTGTTGATTATAATATTCAATATGTCTGGTGGCTCTTCTACAGTATTTCATCCTGTGGTGTTTAAAGGAATAGTTCACTCAAAATTGAAATCTCCTCCCCCTCATGTGGACTAAGGGCTGGGAGAAGTTTCAGAGTCCTCCGTGGCTTCTCTGAGTTACAGGGGGTCTCGGCGTAGCAGTGCATGTCCATATGACGGTTGTCAATGGATACCAACTGTCTTCATAACAAAAAGACACACCAAAAAACATCCAAATACCACGGAGGACTTCTCCCAGCCCTTTTAGTCCACATGAGGGTGAGGAGATAATGAGTGCAATTTGAATTTTGGGTGAACTATTCTTTTAATGATCAGTCCGTGTTTGTTTCTTGTAGTTTGTAACTTTTACACAAAGCTGGTCAGCTGATGTTCAGTCTGCAGCTGTCGATCAATAAGAAACTGACTGAAGCTTTTCCAGTGAAACCAGAACAACACACTGGTTGTGTGTGTGTGTGTGTGTGTGTGTGTGTGTGTGTGTGTGTGTGTGTGTGTGTGTGTGTGTGTGTGTGTGTGTGTGTGTGTGTGTGTGTGTGTGTGTGTGTGTGTGTGTCATGTGACAGTCTGATGTTTGACCTGCTCATTAACATCGTTAGCAGCCTGTTAGCCTCCAACAGTAACGGTGTGTTGTGTTGTGTGTGTTGTGTGTGTGTGTGTGTGTGTGTGTTGGGGGGGGTAGTTAACCCCACCACCCTGACCCGCAGGTGAGCGGCCTGAGGCGGCTTGAGTCCGGCTCGATGACCGGAACTAGAACCAGAACCAGAAGCAGGAGAACCGGTTGAACCACAGGCAGCTGACCGAGGCTAACACCGTTATTAGCATGCAGCTAACGTTAGCAGCGACGGCTACTAACCGAGCTGCTAACATGATGCTAACTGACAGTAGCCGAGCACAGACAGACAGACAGACAGACAGACAGGTACAGACAGACAGACAGGTAGAGACAGACAGGTGAGAACAGACACAGCTGACTGAGGATAACACCGTTAGCATACAGCTAACGTTAGCAGCGACGGCTACTAACCGAGCTGCTAACTGATGCTAACTGACAGTAGCCGAGCACAGACAGACAGACAGACACACACAGGTAGACAGGTAGACAGACAGACAGGTGAGACAGGTATCACTCACTCCCCGGTCCTCCTCGGAGAGGAAGTCAGGTCCGTCGTCCAGCCCTTCCTGCTGCGGAGAAACAGACACACACAGAGACCCGTTAGAGCCGTTAGAGCCGCTAGTTACCGGAGCTCCGCGGCACCGAGCAGCACCGACCGACCGACCGGAGCTCCGAGGGAACAGACAACACACCGACACACCGACACAACCAAATACAGACACACACAGACAGATAAACAGACAGATAAATAAACAGAGAGACAGAGAGAGAGAGAAACCGTAAACCCACCATCATGGCTGCTAACGGGTGGAGACAGGAAGTGGAGAGACGTCACCACGGTCATGCGTCATCAGCCAGTTACATTAATAAAATAGAATAAATAATAACATTAGTAACCAGAGCTAAGAACTGAAATAAGGTAAAATAAAATAAAGTCAAATTAAATTAAAGTTACAGTCTTAAGAATCAAAATCTAAAGGCAGGATGTTGTAATGATGTTAAAGCCCTTTGAGACAAACTGTAAAAATGGGCTAAATAAAATTGCCAGGATCAGAATTACTTTATTGATCCCCGCAGGAATGTTTTTATTTTTTTGTTACAAACTCCTGAATAGTAAAGAAGAAGCAACAAAAAAATGTGATATACAAAGGAGATGGAGAGGATCAAAGATAAATACAAATATTAATAATACTGGATGGATAGAGCATTGTAGTGTGTGAGTGTGTGAATGGGCGTCTGTGTCTCTATATTGTATCATGTGTTTGTTCTTTTTTGTTTGTTTGTTTGTTGTTTTTGTTTTTTGTCTGTTTGTTTGTTCTGCTTACTTTCTTTGTATGTTACTATGTACTATGTATGTTTGTATTTCCGTTGATAATATGGACCCCCTCGAAAATGAGATGGCACATCTTAAGGGGCTATCCTGTAAAATAAAGTCATAAAGTCATAATATTATTACTAATAAGAACAGAATAAAATTAGATTAAAAAAAAAAGTAAAATATAATACTTATAACTCACACATGCACATTATATTTAGTAAACTCGGTACACATAGGGTAGATGACTCTTACAGTTCTGAGTTAAACAGCTTGATGCAACAGGCAGGAAAGATTTCCTGTGTGATCAATTAGAGATGAATAATACATGATTACTTACAGCTGTGGGGTCACTGACCAGGGTTAAATTAAATATAGAAGTAACAGCAGCCCAGAGCAGCAGATTGATGATGATCATGTGTAGTTCAGATTGGTGACCAACAGGAGGAGACACAACCATCAGCTGCTGAACGCAATACGTTAAATACTATACACAATATCAGATATTATGTAGGCTATATTGCATTAGTATATATATGAACTTTATATGGATTGTATGTAAATAAAAAATTAAATATTAAATGGAGTATATTAAATGTTTTGTATACAACATTAAATAGTAAATACACAATATTAAATACTATACACTGTGAATCAGTGTGTAGGTATCAGAATAAAATATAATAGACTGAACTGTAACTTAGTGGAGTGTCCCTGTGCTGCTGCTGCTGTTTCTTTAAATCTCTCAGTAGCTGTTCTACTCAGCTCACCTTTTACATACATGGTGTCAGGTTTCACCTGTTTGTAGCTACAGGTACAGTATGTATCAACTAGAGAAGGGAAGACGGAAAGTGAAACTGTTCAGACGCCATTTCAGAGTGAACGGAGCAGAAGGAGAGAAACTGAAGAAGGAGACAAGTGAGTGTTAACACAACAATATTGTCATTATTATTATTATTATTATTATTATTATTATTATGATTGTAGTTGCTGTTGTTGAAGTGTCAGAGAGAGGTTGTCTCTATGGACTGTGAAGCCAAACAGCTGCTCAGCCCAAAACCTCGGCTGAAGACAAAAGTTGATTTGCTGCCATGACGCATCTGGTATTTAGAGTCAATAGAGTCTTTAAATCTTCCCTAAAAACTTACTTTTTCTCCCTGGCATTGATTCGGTTAAGTTGACTCATTTGTCTTTTACTTACTCATTTGTATTTTATTTATAGTTTGCTTTCTGTCACTTTACATGGTGTTTTAATGATGTTCTTAGTGATCTGTACAGCACTTTGGTCAACTTCGGTTCTTTTGAAAGTGCTCTGTAAATAAAGTTTGAGTTGACTGTGGAGAGAAGAAGAGTCAGATGTAGTCCGTACAGACGTCAGCACATTGTCTCAGTTTGACCTCGACTGTAAACTTCTTCAGATTCAGAACAAACATCAACTTGAACTCAAGGACCTGAGAAAACTTCAGAGGTCAAAGGTCAAAGGTCGTGGTGACTGGATAAACATGGATTTAATGTGAAAGGAGGTCAACAACTGTGAGACAGTGATGATAGTTTGTCCTCAGTGTATTTGGGTGTGACAGGTGATCAGACTGTGTGTGTTTCTGGTTTCCCTCTCAGACCGACTGAAGTCCTGACGATGAGTGTTAATGTGGAGGAAGAGGAGGACAGACCAGAGTCTCCAGGATCCGTCTGTCTGTCTATGAAGAGTGACCGATCCAGACCTGAACCAGAAAACTTCAGACTTGGACCTTCAGACTCAGAGTAAGAAACCTGATAAAAACCTGAACCTCCAAACTGTCTCAAACAGAGCTGAGTGTGTGTGTGTGTGTGTGTGTGTGTGTGTGTGTGTGTGTGTGTGTGTGTGTGTGTGTGTGTGTGTGCGTGTGCGTGTGCGTGTGCGTGTGCGTGTGCGTGTGCGTGTGCGTGTGTGTGTGTGTGTGTTCCCAGCCTAACAATTGTGGCCCTAAACAACATAGAGTGTTTATGCCAGCTGACCCAGTAGTCCAGTAATTTCAGGCCAAAAAAGGGGTCAACGTTGAACAAATTGCAACAGAAGCAAACTCAACTGATTTTGTATCCTCAGCATGTCCTGGGTGAGGGAAAAAAAGCCCAGAAGAATCCCATTAGGGGAAAGTTTAGAAAAACACCCAAACATATCCCATTTATACGCATATAAAAAAAAATTTCACGTGAATAGGGTAAAAATTGAAAATGGAATGAGTTAACTCCAGTGGTCAACCGACAAGTTGACCACTGTAAATTTCAAGATGACTGCAATTTTTCAAGACAGCCACATCCTTAGTAGAGCAGGTCTGACATGAGCCAACAGTGCATATCCAATTACGTATGGCTAATTTGCATACAACACCTGATCTAAACATTGGGTAGAGCAGGTGAAAATGTCTTGTTCAATCTTGTTAACATATTACAGTTAAAAAACTTAAGGAATGGAACCAATTTAGGCTCTTGAAAAATTGCAGTCATCTTGAAATGTAAAGTGGTCAACTTGTCGGTTGACCAATGGAGTCAACTCATTCCAATTTTCATGCCGGTACCACCACAGCAACTTCATATCATGTGCCATCAAAACGGTGGAATTTATGCAAATGTATTCAAATTTGCTCATGTTAACAAAGAATTTCAAAAAAACTTGTAATATATTTTTTGTTTGTCTTAATGTAAGTAATCAACTCAGTAATTTTCATGGAGATATCTAAAGGTTAAAAATGTTACCCTATTCACGTGAAAACTTTTTTTATATGCGTATAAATGGGTGATATTTGGGTCTTTTTCTAAACTTTCCCCTAATGGGATTCTTCAGGGCTTTTTTCTCCCTCACTCAGGACATGTTGAGGATACACAACCAGTTGAGTTCTTCTTCTGTTGCAATTTGTTTAACCTTTTCTCATAAAATGACTGGACTACAGTGGGTCCAGATGTTGAGCATTGTCAGTGGACACTGACACTGGACACAGTTACAGTTTAATTCCAGTTGCTAACACACTACAATGACCTGCTGCATAGCACAAATATTTAAACTGACACACAGAGAGCTAAACCTCTTCTCAAGTCTCCAAAACTTTAAACACATGTTCTGCTTCACACACATTTTAATTCAAAATGTCACTTTTTAAATTCACTGAACATAGTTCTCTGCATAAGACATGACAATCTGACATAAAGTCACATGTTTGTCATTTACAGTAACAACGCTGCCTTTCAAAATGACTCTATGAGCTGATTGGTCAGTATACTGTAGTCTATGTGTCACCTGACAAACACCTCAATGGTTCATTGTTACCACTTAAATCAGGAAGGAAACACTAAAAGACAACAGTTTGTTTACAACAACAATGGAAAACGTTGCAGAGAGAGGAAGAGGGAAGGGGAGGGGCTTCTATATTTTTTATGCACATTTTCTTTTTCAGTTTACTGTTTTGTAGAGCATGTTTTTGTTTCGTCCAATGTAAATATATCTAGGGGAGAGTGGGGTAAGATGAGCCAGTGGGTAAGTTGACCCACCCCTTGTTTCTAGGAAACTATAGGAAAAAGTTAGCATGTGACCAAATATTTGGGAGGCAGGCATCATTTCATGGAGTCTGTGAAGAGTAGAACCATGTGAGTAAAGTGGTTTAACATTTATGACCAAAAAAATCATTTTTCACTCTCGAGAGTGAATTTTGTCGATCATAAGTTTCATGAGAATTGTGTTTAGACCAAAAGAGATGATTGCAAATTTGTTTTATACGTGGGTCGTGGCATCTATGAGCTACAACATGAGGTAGTAAACCTAGCATGAAACTGCACCATTTTAGCTGTGAGAGCAATAAACCCAAGCTAAGGTAGCTGTGGGGTAAGTTGAGCCACCTATTCTATACACTTAATGAATGTATTTTGGCTGTATATGTCCAAATGATTAAATCAAGATTCTGTATGTTTGTGATTGCAGTAAGTATGTTCCTATAAACAGGAAAAGTTGTTTATAGTGAGGCCAAACTTTACTTTCAAAGAAAAATATCTGGGATTCTTCCCAAGATGCAACGTAATTACAAAACTCCCCAAATCTCAGTGAGTTGGTGGCTCAGCAGGAAGTCCCTGCAGTTTGTGTTCACCTGTAACCTGGACAGATGAAATATTAAGTAAAGGGGGAGGGAGGAGATGGATGGAAGGAAAGAAAGAAGGGGGGGTTGATCAATTTACCCCACTCCTATGGTCAACTTACCCCCATTCATGGGGTAAGTTGAGTCACAAGACCACTTTTTTTGAACATGCTATATTTTAAAAACAGTTATATTTACACTCATTCCGTTAATTTGTAGGGATGCAAAACATCCTGAAATATATGCAGATGTGTTAGTTAGCAACAAAACTATAATTGTCTTGATGTAGTGATCCTGAATACAAAAAGTGGCTCAACTTACCCCACTCTCCCCTACTGTGCATGTTGCACTGACTTGTTTGGTGAAAAATAAAAAGATAGCCTAAATGTTTCAACAGCATGTGTGTGTATCTGTAAATGTTTCTGTGCTTGTGAACAATCTGAAGAGTTCTCTACAGTTTGAACTATTTTAGTTTTATGACAAAGCTAAAGATATTTTTCATTCTGTCCAACAGTGTATAGTTAGACAAACATCTGGTCATATGAATGAAGTCTGAGCTGTTTGGTGCTAAAGTTTGATTTTGATGATATATGTAGTTCTGGTTGCAGTGCTTCATGTTGCAGGATGTATGAGGTGTAGTCTGCAGTTTGAGTGTTATGTGTGGTTTTGTGAATTGTGTTCAGTATTTTGATAAAAACCAGCCTAGTTTGAAAAATTGTGTTTTAGCGATTGGAAAAAAAACTGTAATGACTGACATGTTTGTGTTTGCAAACCACAGACTGAGAGCAGAGTCTCCAGGATCCATCTGTCTGTCTACGAGGAGTAACTGCTCCAAACCTGAACCTGAAAACTTCAGATCTGGACCCACCTTCTGGTCTACGAGGAGTGACCGGTCCAGACCTGAACCTGAAAACTTCAGACCTGAATCTGGACCGACCTGCTGGTCTATGAGGAGTGACTGGTCCAGACCTGAACCTGAAAACTTCAGATCTGAATCTGGATCCACCTGCTTGTCTATGAGGAGTGACTGCTCCAAACCTGAACCTGAAAACTTCAGACCTGGACCTTCAGACTCAGAGTAAGAAACCAGATAAAAACCTCAACCTCCTAACTGTCTCTAACAGAGCTGTGTGTGTGTGTGTGTGTTTTGTCTTCCTACACTGTTGTCTATTGGCGCGTTTCCAATGGCGCGCTTCGGCTCGGCGCGCTATTTGCGTGTTTCCACTAGCACCAGTACCTGCAACCAGGTACTTCTGGTATCACCTCAGCCCTGGTTCCAAGCAGCCGAAGCGTTACTAAAACGTGACGTCAGCCGACTGCCTTCCACTGATTGGCCGATGAGTGTCTTCACTGGAAGCGTCATAACCGCGCGACGACCGACTAGAATGTGAATGTGGCAAGGTGAAGAGGGCCCGGGCGGGGATTGAACCCACACCTCCCGGGTAAGAGTCATGCGCGCTTGCCAGTCACCCAAAGGGACATCCCCTTGGCCAAGTAGCCAGGGCACATGATCAATTGGAGGCATAGTGACAGGACCACCACTGTCACATAAATAAGAACAAGACTCAAGACAAACTCTCCGGTACTTTTCAATAGTGTTTTGTCTGGCGGCCCAGAGTCTTCTCTGGCTCTCTTCTCTTGCCTTCTGTGTGACAAAAATCCACAGCAGCAACACGATCGCCTCGATGGCCTCCATGCTGTCCTCCTCTGATGTTGTTGTTGTTGTTCTGGTCTTCCGGATTTGTACGTTGCTCGGCGCCGTGTAAATGACGTCACAGCGGTTTTGCGCAGCCGTGTTATGACGACCCCGCCCACGTCGAGGAGGCACCAAGTGATACTCAGTTGTAATGGAAACACAACCAAACCGAGCCGAGCCGAGCCGAGCCAGATCGAGCCGAGCTGTGCTAGTGGAAATGCGCCATATGATGCTGCTGTGTTGCTTCCATTCTTCACTACAGTGTGTGGTGCTGGACGCTGACGTCACCGGAGACTTCCCATAATGCATCTGTGACCAGAGAACTGATCAGTGATCAATGTGATAACAATAAAAACATGTTTGTGTTTGCAGACCTGGACCTGGACCTGGACCTGAACCTGGACCCACCTGCTGGTCTGTGAAGAGTGACTACTCCAAAGATCAACCTCTTTGGTTCAGTACTGAACCTGTACCTGTACCTGGACCTTCAGAGTCATGGTAAGAGACGGTTTCTACTGTAAACTGAGCTGAAGATGATTCAGTCTTTAGACTCATGTGAAGGAAACAGAGAGAAACCAGGAACCAGATCCATCAGACTCTGAAGGTTCACAACAAACCTCAGAGACAGAAACATGCACACACTCTGTCAGGCAGCCAATCAGAGCTCAGATGTGGAGCTGTGACATGTTGTTGATCCAGAAATGTCTTGACAGGAGGAAGAGGAGTGGTGTCTCTGTGGACCAGCAGTGTGGAAAAAGACCCAGAACCAGAGGTGAGCTGCAGACAGCCAATCAGAGCAGCTGTGGACAAAGTGAGACTGAACATCTGTCTGCTGATGTGGTCATTTGTTGTTTTCTCCAGTCATTGTTCCATCACACAGCACTGACATTTAAGATGATGATTCAAACCTTCTCTTTGTTGTCTGTAGTTCTGTAGCTGATGAAAATAATCTGATCAGATTGTCAGACTCTCTGTCTTCAGTCTGACTCTGTCTCTTCTCTCTCAGCAGATCGTGGTCTGCAGGAGGTTTTAGATCAACATAAGATCAGTCTGAGGAGCAGATGTGAACGAGTGACTGAAGGAACTGAGGGAACAGGAAGTGGAACAGGAAGTGGAACCCTCCTCAACAGGATCTACACTGAGCTCTACATCACAGAGGGACAGAATGAAGAGGTTAATACCCAACATGAGGTGAGACAGCTGGAGACAACGTCCAAGAAGAAGACCCTCCATGATGCTCCCATCAAGTGCAACAACATCTTTAAAGACTTACCTGTCCAACAGAGAGAGGACGTCTCTACGGTCTCACCTGTCCAACAGAGAGAGGACGTCTCTACGGTCTCACCTGTCCAACAGAGAGAGGACGTCTCTACGGTCTCACCTGTCCAACAGAGAGAGGAAGTCTCTACGGTCTCACCTGTCCACCAGAGAGAGGAAGTCTCTACGGTCTCACCTGTCCACCAGAGAGAGGACGTCTCTACGGTCTCACCTGTCCACCAGAGAGAGGACGTCTCTACGGTCTCACCTGTCCAACAGAGAGAGGACGTCTCTACGGTCTCACCTGTCCAACAGAGACCCATCAGAGTGGTTCTGACCAACGGCGTCGCTGGCGTTGGAAAAACCTTCTCGGTGCAGAAGTTCACTCTGGACTGGGCCGAGGGCTTGGAGAACCAAGATGTCAGTCTGCTGGTTCTGCTTTCCTTCAGGGAGCTGAACCTGATCAGAGATCAGCGGTTGAGTCTTCTCAGGCTGCTCCATGTTTTCCATCCAACATTACAGAAGGTCACAGCAGAGCAGCTGGCTGTCTGTAAACTTCTCTTCATCTTTGACGGCCTGGATGAAAGCCGACTGTCACTGGACTTCAACAACAGGGAGGTTGTGTCTGATGTCACACAGACGTCATCAGTCAACGTGCTGCTGACAAACCTCATCCAGGGGAATCTGCTTCCCTCGGCTCTGGTCTGGATCACCTCCAGACCTGCAGCAGCCAATCAGATCCCTCCTACATGTGTCGACAGGGTAACAGAGGTCCGAGGCTTCACTGACGCCCAGATGGAGGAGTACTTCAGGAGGAGGTCCAGTGATGAAGATCTGTCCAGAAGAATCATCTCACACATCAAGAAGTCCAGGACCCTCCACATCATGTGTCAAGTCCCAGTCTTCTGCTGGATCACTGCTACAGTTCTGGAGCACATGTTGACCACAGACCAGAGAGGAGAGCTGCCCAAGACCACGACAGACCTGTTCTCACACTTCCTGCTGGTCCAGACAAAGAGGAAGAAGAACAAATACGGTGAAGGACATGAGACGAGTCCACAGGAGCTGACGGAGGCCGACAGGGAAGTTCTTCTGAAGCTGGGGAGGCTGGCGTTTGAACAGCTGGAGGAAGGAAACATCATGTTCTACCAAGAAGACCTGGAGCAGTGTGGTCTGGATGTCACAGAGGCCTTGGTGAACTCAGGACTCTGTACTGAGATCTTCAAAAGCGGGAGTGTGATCTTCCAGAAAACAGTCTACTGCTTTGTTCATCTGAGTGTTCAGGAGTTTCTGGCTGCAGTCTACATGTTCCACTGTTTCACCAACAGGAACACACAGGTCCTCAAGAAGTTCCTGGGAACTAAAGATGTTGATTTAACCCTGGTTAACTTCCTGCAGAAAGCCATGCAGAAATCCCTCAGCAGTAGAAATGGTCACCTGGACCTGTTTGTTCGCTTCCTTCATGGCCTCTCTCTGGAGTCCAACCAGAGGCTGTTAGGAGGTCTGCTGGGTCAGACAGACAACAGTCCAGAAACCATCCAGAGAACCATCAACAACCTGAAGACGACAAAGAATACAAAGATCTCTCCTGACAGAAGCATCAACATCTTCCACTGTCTGACGGAGATGAAGGACCAGTCAGTTCATCAGGAGATCCAACAGTTCCTGAAGTCAAAGAACAGATCACAGTACCTGTCTTTAATCCAGTGTTCAGCTCTGTCTTACATGCTGCAGATGTCAGAGCAGGTTCTGGACGAGTTGGACCTGGAGAAGTACAACACATCACCAGAGGGACGACGGAGGCTGATCCCAGCTTTGAGAAACTGCAAGAAGGCTAAGTGAGTCCAGTAGTTTGATCAAGTTCAGATAAACACAGTTTTCATTTATTCTCATTAAGAACTGCTGAGTTGTGTTTTTTCTGGATGTGGAGTAAAAGCTGTGAGCTCCAACATGTGGATTCTCTGTTTAATTAATTAATGTTTAATGAACAGTTATTTTTAAGTTTTTATGTTGACTTTTAGGTTTCATTCAATTCTTCCACCTCAGTGTTTTGAGGTGTTAGTACGACTGCACATGAACCATAGTTTTAACCTGTTGCAGAGAGAATGTAGATCACTGCTGTGTTAGAGGGCGGAACCTTTGTCAGTGGGCTCATATTACCCCGCCCTGGTAAATAGGCACACCTGTTGTATTGCATCCCCCAATGTTCCGCCTGCTGGCTAATGTGTGCCATGTATGTAGCTGCGAATGTGAGTAAATGAGCAAACACGGTATCCTACGTCTGCGTGTATTATTACTAGGCAAAGCAACCACTCGGGTTACTACATAACCCTTTAGTGTCTCAGAGGCAGCTGTGTGCAGTCTGATCGGTGTCATCAGGTGATGTCATCTTCAGACTCCGCCCACACTGACTCAGGTGACAGGTGTGAAGAACATGTGAAGAGTTAGACAGAAGTGAAGCTGTCGTCTGTATCTAGGAAGACTGAAGTCCTGATGAACATGGAGGACAGCAGTCTAGGCCCGGAGCAGCAGGGCTAAGAGAGGCACTCGTTGTCGTAGCAACAAGAACAATGTCATGTAAAAACAGCATCAAGTTTTATATTCCACCACAGTAGTGCCAAGTGTTGCCAAAAGTTTATTGATTGGTATTGGTATATTGATCCCACACTGATGATCCTGCAGTATTACAGCAGCACAGTGAAAAGTAACAATAGAAGAGAAGTCGTCGTCTGTCTGTCCTTGAACGCATCACAGAGATGAATGAGTGTAACCAGTGTGTCACTGTTCTCACTGTCAGAGACTGTGTTACTGATCTGCTGCTGAACACCAGAGTGATGTTGAAGCAGGAGGAGCTCAGACCAGTTCACCCACCGGTCTGTTGTAGACACGGTCCACTATGACCAGTTCACCCACCGGTCTGTCGTAGACACGGTCCACTATGACCAGTTCACCCACCGGTCTGTCGTAGACACGCTCCACTATGACCAGTTCACCCACCGGTCTGTCGTAGACACGGTCCACTATGACCAGTTCACCCACCGGTCTGTTGTAGACACGGTCCACTATGACCAGTTCACCCACCGGTCTGTTGTAGACACGGTCCACTATGACCAGTTCACCCACTGGTCTGTTGTAGACACGGTCCACTATGACCAGTTCACCCACCGGTCTGTTGTAGACACGGTCCACTATGACGGCAGGCAGGCAGACAACACAACTACACAGACTCACAAAGTGTCACTGAGAGTCAACAGAGCCTCTGAAGCTGAGTGATGAGGATCAAAGTGAGAGAAGATGAGCTGAAGCTCAGATGTTCATCACATCATCACGTCCTGTCATCAGATGCATCAACTGTGTTTTTACTGCAGCTTTCATCTCATTTTATTCTGACATGTTTCATATTTTCTCTCTTCACAGACTTGCTGGTTGTAAACACTCAGAGACTCACTGTGAAGTCGTGGCCTCAGCTCTGAAGTCCAACCCCTCCCACCTGACAGAGCTGGACCTGGGTGAAAACGACCTGAGTGACTCAGTGAAGGTTCTGTGTGCTGGACTGGAGAGTCCAAACTGTCAACTGGAGACTCTGAGGTGAGTTCACTGACTGGACCTGTTGGACTTTTGTCTCTGTTCAGTTCAGTTTCTGACTCCATGTTACTGCAGCTGGTAGAAGGTGAAGGGTCAGAGGTCACTCAGAGGTCAGTGTGATGATGATGATGATGATGATGATGATGATGATGATGATGATGATGATGATGATGATGATGATGATGATGATGATGATGATGATGATGATGATGATGATGATGATGATGATGGTTAAAGTCCTGTAGCTCAGAGAACAGTGTTGGTTTGATGATCCCACTGTGGAGACACTGAGGCTCATGAACATCAACACTGGGCTCCACAGGAAGGAAGCTTCAGCTCATGGTCACATGACATTAAAGGAGTTTACTTCCTGTCCACAGTGTGTGTGAAGCAGCCTCTGGTCACATGACATTAAAGGGATAATTCAACATTTTGGCAAATTGGTAGGTAAGGTAAATACAGAGACTGCTTGATGAAAAACTGTCCCTAATTTCCCTCTAAAACAACTCTGTATGGTAACGTTGTGTTATTATCTCATAGCGTGGTGAATGTGCAGGTCACAACTTGTCCACCAGAGCGTTGTGGAGTTGTTGGATTGTGTATTTGATGAGTTTGATGAGGGGAACCAAGAAATCCCATGAGCCTCCGTAGCGTAGCTCTGAGCAGCTCACGGCTCTGCTCCGCCGTTCTAAAAATAGCTTGCACCGACAATTAAAGGTAACAAACCTACTGCTATGACTATAGGGATTATGGCAATGGGCCAATCTGACAAAATGTTGAACTATCCCTTTAGAGGAGTTTACTTCCTGTCCACAGTGTCTGTCACATGACCACTCACTTAGTTTCACTTCAAGCTTCTTCAGCTCTGAACAGATGATGAGACACAGAACGCTGTCAACAAGGAGCTTTGTCCTCAACTCACTGCTTTTATTCTTTATTCAGATTGTGGAACTGCAGGTTGTCAGAGATCAGCTGTTCTTCTCTGGTCTCAGCTCTGAAGTCCAACCCCTCCCACCTGAAACACCTGAGACTCCTGGAGCTGGGTGGAAACAACCTGCAGGATTCAGGAGTGAAGGATCTGAGTGGTTTTCTGGAGAGTCCAGACTGTAGACTGGAGACTCTGGGGTCAGTTCACTGACTGTTACTGTTGTAGATCTTAGGTGTGTGTGTGTGTGTGTGTGTGTGTGTGTGTGTGTGTGTGTGTGTGTGTGTGTGTGTGTGTGTGAGAGAGAGAGAGAGAGAGAGAGAGAGAGAGAGAGAGAGAGAGAGAGAGAGAGAGATCTGGTCAATCATCAATCATTTAATCTTATTATTTTATTCTTTATCCAGATTGAGGAGCTGCAGTTTGTCAGAGATCAGCTGTTCTTCTCTGGCCTCAGCTCTGCAGTCCAACCCCTCCCACCTGAGAGTCCTGAACCTGATTGGAAACAACCTGAGCTCTTCAGCTCTGCAGCAGCTTCGTGATCTTGTGAAGAGTCCAGACTTTCGACTGGAGACTCTGCTGTGAGTCTGATCTGTAGCTGTTTCCACAGCTGATGACTGTGGGAGTAAAACAAAATGTAAAGTGTAAAGTGCAGCAGGTGAACCTGTCAGGATGTGACATCACATATGACATCATATGTGACATCACGGACACAGAAAACGCTGCAGCAGCTTCAATGTGTCAATCATCAGTGATCCAGTTACAGGTAAAGGTGTTGAGTCAAACAGGAACAATGAGGTTCACCTGTCACTCACCTGAGAGTCTCTAGAAAACTCATGTGGGATCAATATGAACCATCAGCTGTTCTTGTTCTGACTCAACTGATCAGCAGATTCAGTCAATACACGATCAATACAAGTTTCTCTATCAAATGTCAACAGCCAATCAGAAGCTGAAACACACTGAAGAGTTCACCACCTCCCTAAACCTTCTCCTTCTTCTTCTCTACAGGCCACGATGAGAGAGTGAGGTGTGTGTGTGTGTGTGTGTGTGTGTGTGTGTGTGTGTGTGTGTGTGTGTGTGTGTGTGTGTGTGTGTGTGTGTGTGTGTGTGTGTGTGTGTGTGTGTGTGTGTGTGTGTGTGTGTGTGTGTCCAGTCCACCATCGTCCCTGACAGGTCATCATCAGTGAGTCTGGACTTAGAGCTCATCAAGATCGTCTCCGGTTCCTCTTCAGTGTCACAGCTGCAGCTCAGGAGGAACTTCCTGTTTGGGGGAATTTCACAATAAAACGACTTTGACTGTGAAGACGAGTTGGACTCAGACGGTTGACGTCTCGTTGTTCTTCATCTTCTTGTCCAGGAGGAACATGAGGTTGTTCTTCTCCATGTCTTCATGACAGTGGTGTCCATCACAGAGCTGAGTCAGCAGCTCTCACTGCTTCATTCATCACCACGGTTTCACATTCACTTCCTGTTCTCCTCCCGACTCCGCCCCCTGAGTTTTAACGTTAAACGGAGCTTCACCATGTCACAGTTTTGAACACTAACACTTATGGACCAGAAAAACACATGTCGAGTGTCATAAAAACCCTGACCACTGGATCAGAAGGGACCAGACTCTTTAATAATTAGGCTAACTTCTGTCATCTTCGTTTAGTCTTACTTTCAGTTAACTGGCTTTCAGCTTATTTTGGGCCTCCCAAATCGTCGTTTAACATCAAAACATAATAAGAGGCTGTACTGTATACTTACTTATGCAGCGAGAAAGAATATTCTGTTACAATGGATCAATGACAGGGTACCAACTGTTAAAGGCTGGCAAGGAGTAGTGTTTGATCTAGTGCCATTAGAGACCTTACATGCATATTACATTTAAGAACAGACCAATTCCATAAAGTTTGGGAACCCTATTTGAAGTATGTAGAGCCTGGTGTCTCTTGTATAATGTTGCAGGGATTTTCTTGAATGCTCATACTGTATATTTTTTCTTACTGAACCCTAATTATATAGATCTGAGCTGACGGTTGTTGTTGTTTTTGTTGTTGTTTTTTATTATTTGTTTTGTTTGTCTATTTGTTTTGCTTTTCATTCCTGTGGACCATATTATGTATCCATCCCTTTCTTGTAAAAGTTAAAAATCAATAAAAAATATTGTTAAAAAAAAAAACTGGCTTTCAGTTTGCCTTACTGAAAATTAAAGCTTTTCCTTATTGATCAGGCATTTTGGAAGAAGTTATAGTGAGATGGCTTCAATACCAGTATCATCAACCTAATTCTTGTTATGAAATCCAAAATCAACTGTTGTGGTACAAAAGTAATATTGTGACTAACAATTTGTGTTCCTTTTTTCATTAAATCAATGTTTGAAAAGGGCATATTATTTGTAAATGAGCTATAAAATAGTAAAGGGGAAATGATGTTTTATGATGAATTTATAGATGTATACAGTAATGTCTGTGTGACTCTTTGACATATAATCAGCTCCGGGCAGCGATTCCTATGTTTTGGAAAAGGTTGTTTTCCAAAACTGCTGTTAAACCACCAGGCCTCGTTCAGTCACTTAAATCACCTCCGTCCTCCTCCTGATGCTCCGTTTCATCTTCTTAGACTTAGACTTTATTCGTCCCAGAAGGGAAATTTAGTTTCCACTCGGCCGTACATTTACATGAAGGACATTATACAGATAAACACTCAGAGAAGCAAAACAGAACATCACACAATTAGCACACAAAAGCAGACTTATCACGAACAGTGTATGGCACAAACGTTGACTGTGACAGACAAGAGAGAGGAGGAGAATGTCAACGGGTCTATTGTTTACGGTGGCTACGACTGCAGGGATTTAACTCTGTCCCATGCGAGCCTTTCTGAGTTTAAGTGACCGATACCTACGACCTGGGGGCAGTGGGATGAGGTTTTGGTTGAGTGGGTGTGTATTGTCCTGTTCTATTGAGATTGCAAAGTGTCTTATGGGTCTATTGTTCAGTTCTGTGAGGTTGGGTGTGGGAACAAATATGATTTTGGAGGCGAGGTGCGTGATGCGTGTTAATTAGGTCTGGTTGGTGACTGAAATCCTGGTGTAGGAGCATATGGAGCAGTAGAGGAGGACTGGCTCTAGTCAAGTAGGTGGAGTGCTTTGAGTTTTCTGAGCACGGACGGGAACGAGTAGAACGAGTCAGTGCTGTCGCAGCCGAGCGTGCGCCATCTTGGTTGCTTCTCTTGATCTTCAGCATCTTCATCGGGTCCACAGGTGTAAACACACTGATCTGATTGGTCACACCGCCCACTAGGGGTTGCACGACTTCAGATTTTTAAAAGTCGACTCTAATGTTATGAAAGTCGAGTCGACGTCGACTAGTCGCTGATGACGTCATTCATATTTTTCCCATCATAAATTACAGGAGGAGGGAAATGCTTGGCAACAATCTGTAGATTATTCACTGACATACGCTCATGCACAGAAATGAGTCCACAGAACAGCAGCTTTAGCCTATAAACAACAAGCTGTAAATCAGTTTGTTTTTCTGTAACATGCAATACTGTAGCTACTGTCCGTTAAACAATTAGGGAGGAAAACGACACACAGGCCTCGTCACCATCACAGTCCTGCTCACTCACAGTTTCACTCACAGTTTTTTTCTGGTTGGTTGTTGCTGTTGTTGGTTGTCGTTGTGCTAAAGCTGTCGATATGAGCGGAGTTTTTTTTTTTTTTTTTTAAATTGCCGACAGCCCGACACACTGGCCGCGGCAGCGCAGCCTCACAGGCGCTTGGCTGGTGTCAGGCAGCAGCTTCTCCTGCTCTCTCCGCGCCGGTCAAACATCGACCCGTCTGTAGGCTACAGGTCTGTCTCTAGCGCTGTGTGTATGGATGTGTGTCTTGTGTGCAGATGCAACTGACAAATATCTAGGCGGACAAGCAAACTTAATCATCATTTATTTTATTTTGAAAATCGACCGGATTCTCTCGCCTTTTCTGTGCCCGACTTCCTGTCTGGTACGCGCTCGTTCCATCCAGCTTGACGGCGCTCGTATTTTTTTCATTCAGCCACTCAGCTGTTGTTTGAAGCCGCTACTCTTGTAGCCTACTGTTACATGATCAGCAACTAGTCGACGTCAAGCTGAAAACGTCATTGTGGAGCAGTAAAGTCGACTAGTCGATTAGTCGACTAGTCTGTGCAACCCCTACCGCCCACACCTGTCCTGATTTTCCCAGCATGCACCTGTTCGGTTCCCAGCATGCACCAGAGCCAATCAGGACGTCTCACACCGAGTTTAATGACCTTTAATATCGTCCCTCAGCTCAGTTTCATTGTTTCACTGTCCGTCACCGTGACGTCACTCAGCTGCTGTGATGTCACGACCCCCCTGTGACCTCACACAGCGACTCCAGCAGCTGGAAGTAGTTGTACTTGATGTCGTAGTCCATGTCGTACCAGAAGTTCACTGCAGAGAGAAGACACAACACCTCACGTTACCACTCTGACTGTTGATGTGTTTGTCTCAGAGGAAGATGAGGATTTACCTGCAGCTCGAGCACTGGAATAAGAGAGTAACGACACTTCCATTGAGTCCCGTGGTTAAAGCCTCATGCCCCCGAGTGGCAGGATATGGGTATTGCAAAAGTGCCCAGAAAACCCATTCACTCCAATGTATGTGTGTTGTCCACTTGCTTGTAAATTGATGAAAACGGCCGTGTTTTTGTTTTTAGGTGTCTTGGTCATATCAGATTATACTTATCATTTTTTTTATTATTTTAATTTATAAAATGTAGATTGAAACTTTCATGTAGAAAACAGTTGTTTTTTTACTAGCCTATGTGTAATGATGCAATTGATGTGGGTGATCTAGAAATGTCCTTAAAGCAGAAGGAAGTGATATATTTGTGTTAATATAAGTCTTAAATAGTTGTATCTTCCGACAGCAATCACTTCTATAGAGTGTTTGGTCTGAAACACGGGTCTGTCAGTCACTCTGCTCTGATGGACAGGTGAGACCGTAGAGACGGTGTTTTTTTTTGTTTTTGTTTTTTGTTACAAACTCCTGAATAGTAAAGAAGAAGCAACAAAAAAATGTGATATACAAAGGAGTTGGAGAGGATCAAAGATAAATACAAATATTATTACTAATAAGAACAGAATAAAATTTGATTAAAAAAAAAAGTAAAATATAATACTTATACAGTAGGAGCCACATAGAAATTCCCCTGCCATGCTGCTGCCATGCTGCTGCCATGCTGTTCCCATGCTGTTCCCATGCTGTTCCCATGAGAATTCCAGCAGAGCTCCAGCAAAGTCCCAGCAGCTGGAGTGACCCCCTCCTTTTCCTGGGTGTGACTAGTTTTTACTGGAACTCCACCCATTCAATGAAATACATGACATGACCAGGAGATGGCGCTTCTCTCACAGAACAGTACATATCGCCAGAGGCGGCATTTAAAGTGCCGCCGCTGGTGGTGAGTGGAAATTCACATAATTCATAGAACCACGAGTACATGTTTGATTTAAGAAGTGAAATTATAACTGACCTAGCTACTGGAGATGCGCTGGCCACTGTTTTATCTGGAAATAAATTGTTGTAGCTAATAATACCTACTGTCAATTTTTTTATCACAACTTATTTACTGTGAATCTACATTTAAATAGGAAAAAACTAAGGGAGTGATGAAAGCCTTTTTAAGATGTTTGCAGTTGCAGGTATTCAGTGCATGCCTTCGACCAGGGAATTAGCATTATCATTGCTCAATCTTTTGTTTGCCTTAATGGGCCACCTATTGGTCACCCATTGTCACACAAATCGCTCAGAGCTTGCAATGGAGCTGGCTGTTCAACTTTGAAGGAGGACCGGGGGAGGGGAGGTTATGTTGGAAGGCTAGCTGGACCAGACTCTTTCCTGAGCAACAACACACTCCAAACCCCTGAACATTCACACCTGCTCCAGAGCATTACCATGTCCAAGCATCCCCCACCACTTTGATTATGAATTGATTAGAAAATGAGCAGGTATTTCCTTAGAAGGTCCTGCTTTAAACATTTTTATTTTCATGATTATCTTACATTATTATCTATCTTACAAAAAATGTTGTAATTTTGCAACAGTGCTTCATTGCAGAGATTAGGAAAGGCACATGTGGCAAGGTGAAGAGGGTCCAGGGCGGGCTTCGAACCCCAGGCTCTCGGGTAACAGTCATGTGCGCTAACCATTCGGCCAAAGGGACATCCCCTTGGCCAAGTAGCCAGGGCGCATGATCAATAGGAGGCATAGCGACAGGACCCTCAACCACACCCACACACACACACACACACACACACACACACACACACACACACACACACACACACACACACACACACACACACACACACACACACACACACACACACACACACACACACACACACACACACACACGTCAAACAGGATTGCAGATGGTCTGAACATATGGAGTCAGTGCTGGAATTTCATTTAACTCTGCACTTCCTCTGGATTAAATTTATTAATTCAATGTATTGATTTTTCACTATAATTTACTAGTTATAGCACAAGCCTATACTGTCAATCCCCCTATAAAACCCATTCCGATTTGATATCACAACTTCACAAAGTTGAAGACACCTGCTGCACCTAGTCTAATCTTTGTATGACTGAATTATTCTGCATAAGACCCTGACTAATACTTATTATTACGGCTAAACTGAGACCAATAAAAACAATCAGCCGCGGTGGGCTGAACACGGGAGAAATAGTTGACGCGCACACTTCGCTTTACTCTTGCTCTCAAAGCACCTTTATTTCCATATCACGGCAACACAGAAGCTCCAACTGCTTACAAACGTCCGCGCAAGGTTAATAAGGGAAGCACAATGTGATGTGATAGCGCAGCGGTCAACAGAAAGTTTCACCCCCGTGGCTCACCCCACGCCATGTTCAAACGCCAACTGATGAGACCAGGTGAGTGCAATCACAAGTAACCACGGATCACACGCCCACAGTGACACACCCCTACCCACGCACCAATGCAGTGTTCACATCCACAAACCAAACACACACAGACTTACATACGGCTCCTACATTCCGGCCCCTAATTATTTAAGGCAATAATTACACAATTATAACATGTAGGAGACCAAACTTAAGGTTAGCAAGATATCAACATCACACTCAAAAATATCTCTTACCCATGACCTACGATTTATGGCAAATAGTCCCGGTAATCATACAAATCAGTCCAAGTCCATTCACGTGCACAAATGTCCAAGTCAATACAAACTGTCCATATTCAGAGTCCATGCAGCTCTTCTGACTCCTCCGCCTCTTGAAGAAGGCACACCTTGGTGATGGGCCTGTCCAGATAGCTGCTCCTAGTCTTAATGCGGACCCGACGCACAAGTCCTCCTCTGTCAGGGTCTGCCCGCACAATCCTTCCAGTAAGCCATGAATTACGGGGAGCCGAGTCGTCCACGATGATCACAACATCCCCTGGCATGAAGTTTCGTCTGGTGCTCTGCCACTTCTGGCGCTCCTGAAGCTGGGGCAAATACTCCTTGACCCAGCGTTTCCAAAACAAGTCGGACATATACTGCACTTGTTTCCACCGTCGACGAGCGTATATGTCCTCCCTTTGAAACACTCCTGGTGGCAATGCAGGTTTGGACTTGAGCAGCAGCAGATGATTCGGGGTCAGCGCTTCTAAGTCATTTGGATCAGTGGATGCCTTGGTTATAGGGCGGCTATTAATAATAGCCTCAACTTCACAAAAGACTGTACAGAGACACTCTTCATCCAGATTCTGCGTTCTCAAGACAGAATTCAACACTTTCCTCACAGATCTAATCAATCGCTCCCACACTCCGCCGTGATGTGAACCAGTGGGCGGGTTGAAAATCCACTTGATTCCCTTCTGAAGGAGTGTGTCATTGATCTGGGCATGGTTCCATTTTCCGACAGCTTCCCTCAATTCACGCTCAGCTCCGATAAAATTCGTGCCATTATCGGAACGCAACTCCAACACCTGACCACGTCTTGCAATGAACCGTCTAAGGGCGTTCACAAAGGAATCGGTGTCTAAAGACGATGCCAGCTCCAGGTGTATAGCTCTCATCGCAAGACATGTAAAAATTACACCGTACCTTTTCGCTGTTCCCCTTCCCCGCTTGACCTCAAACGGTCCAAAGCAATCCACTCCCACTCTGGTGAATGGAGGCTCATCAGGTGACACTCTGTCCTGGGGAAGATCTGCCATGCGCTGATGTCCTGGGGCAGCATGTAATCTACGACAGACAACACACTTGGATAAAGTCTTCCTTATTGCAATGCTCGCACCAGGAATCCAATATCTTTGGCGTAACTTTGCCAACATGTGGTTACGCCCACCATGACCTGTCTGCAGATGTACATGATGTAAAATGAGGTCAGAAATATGAAGATCCTTGGCCAGTATAGCCGGATGTTTTGCCTCATCCGGCATGGCTGTTCTGCTAAGTCTGCCTCCAACTCTTAGAACACCTCCTTCGAGTATGGGATCAAGCTTGCAAAGGTGACTGGTCCTCTTCACACCTTCTCTCTTTTGCAAACTAGTTATCTCTTCTGGAAACCGCTTCCTTTGACAAAAACAGAGAATTGCGGTTTCTGCCCTGTCAAACTCTTCAAGTGAAAGAGGCCCGAGGGCAGCACGAGCCTTGACACTCCGCATCTCCTCTTCTACCTTCTTCTTGAGCTGTTCTTCATCCAGGCCAGATTGAACAAGAACAGCTTTCAATTGCTTCCTCCTTCCAACAAGATCCCACAGCCAACTCTTGAACCTGAGAAGCCAGCCCACCATCCTTTTCAACCTGATCCAAGAAGAGAAATGATTCATAAAGCTCATAATGATGTCTGCCTGCTCATTAGCTTGGATAGCATTCACAGAAATGACAGTCTTGATCTCAGGATCTTCTGAAGAGACATTTCCTGACAAATCAGGAGTTATTGGCCATTTCATTTCAGGTTCGACAAGAAACTTAGGCCCAGACACCCAACTATCGCTCTTTAGGAAGGACTCAACCTTTGCTCCTCTTGAAGCCAAGTCTGCAGGATTGCTGGATGTATTCACATATCTCCACTGAGATGAGTTAGTCGAGGCAAGTATCTCTGAGACCCGATTTGCAACAAATATCTTGAACCTTGATGTTTCATTCCTGATGTACTTTAATACCGAGGTACTGTCAGTCCAAAAAATGGACTCCTGCAGCGGCATTTTCAGCTCTTTCCTCCACAACTTATCCATTCTGCTCGCAACCACCGCAGCTGTTAACTCCATGCAAGGGATGGTGATCGATTTCAATGGAGCTACACGTGCCTTTCCCATTATAAAGGCACTATGTGCCCGACCACAGATGTTATGCAGCAACAGGTAGGTCACGGTTCCATACCCATCCTCACTCGCATCTGCAAAGTGGTGGAGCCGCGCAGAAGCAACTTCCCCAAAGTTGAGAGGTTTTAAGCACCTGTCGACCTTAAACTCCTCAAGCCGATGTAACTCATTTAGCCAGGCCCTCCACTCCTGGGCCACAGTGAGGGGCAAGGCATCATCCCAACCAAGCTGTCGCCTACACAAGTCTTGAAGAATCCTTTTGGCGGATAGCACAACGGGCGCCAGCAATCCCAAAGGATCGTAAATAGAGCTGACAGTGGACAAGATCCCTCTCCTTGTTAGAGGTCTGTCCCGGAGCGTGATTTTAAACTTGAATGAATCTGACTGGACACACCATTGTACCCCTAAGGCTCTTTCCATAGGCAAGATGTCATTGTCCAAGTCCAGATCCTTCACCTCTATAGCTCTTTCCGGTTGAGGTATGGCAGCGATGACAGCACGTCTGTTGCTAATCCATTTAGTGAGCTTGAAGCCTCCTTTAGCACAAAGCGCACATAATTCTTCATAAAGTGAGACTGCCTCCTCTTCTGAACCAACAGACACAAGGCAGTCGTCAACATAAAAATTATGCAACACAGAATCAACTGACCTTGGACTGAACTGTTCCTTGTTGTCATCTGCACACTTTCTTAAAGCAGAACTTGCACAACTTGGAGAGGATGTGGCGCCAAACAGATGTGCAACCATTCTATACTCCACCAGATCCTGGCCATGGTCTCCATCCGGCCACCAAAGAAACCTTAAGAGGTCTGTGTCAACACGTGGTACTCTGACCTGATGGAACATAGCCTCAATGTCCGCCATTAGTACTACAGGCTCCTTTCGGAATCTGGTTATGACCCCCACCAGCGAGCTAGTCAGATCAGGGCCCTGGACGAGCTGGGCATTTAGAGATGTTCCCCGGAATGAAGCTCCACAGTCAAAGACCACTCTAATCTTTCTCTTCTGTGGGTGGTACACACCGTGATGAGGTATGTACCATACCCTACCGTCACAGCGCTCCAGATCCCCGGCTGGGACACTCTCAGCATAACCTTTGGAAATTATGTCACCCATGAAGTTGGTGTAGTCAGCATGGAATGAGCTGTCCCTGTTAAACCTCCTTTTGAGACTCAGAGCACGCTGTTCTGCAACAGTTCTGTTATTAGGCAATTTGACATCATCTTGTCTCAAAGGTAAACCAACACTGTAATGACCATCCACCAATGTGGCAGACTTGTTGACCAACTTCATGAAATGACAGTCTTCTTTCGATAATCCAAGCTGCTCATCCTGTGCACATTCAGGGAAATCGGCCTTTGTTTGCTGCTCCCACAATTCCTCAAGTCTTGAAACAGAAATCCTATTGACAGTGGCATGTCGCTGCATACAAGCAGCGTCACTGCCGAAGTCTCCTCTGAGAGGACCGTTTACAGTCCAGCCTAACACAGTTTTGACTGCGTATGGACCTCCATTCGTGCTCCGAACAACCTCCCATGGCTCTAGAGCAATAGGAACATTAGTACCAATCAGAAGATCTACCCCTGAATTGATCTCCGAAATTTTCACATGTTCCAGGTGTGGCCATCTTTGAAGGTCTTCCTGTCGAGGAATGTTACCTTGAAGGACAGGCATGCTTTTCTGGGTGAATATGTCAGGCAGCTCACAGAAACAATCTGTGTCCAATCCAGCTACCTCCAGGTCTGAAACAATGTGACTATCGACAGCTTTCTCCTGACCCATTGTCCGTAGGAGAATAGCTGTTCTTCTCCCTGTGAGATTCAGCTTGTTCATGAGCCTTTCAGTACAAAATGATGCGGAACTCCCAGGGTCCAGGAAGGCATAAGTGATCAATATTTCATCTCCTTTCTTCGACTTCACTTGAACAGGAAGTATGGAGAGTGTACAGTCGCGATCACCGGCCCCAGTAAGCCCGCTAGATTGTACTGAGATTAAAGCCCTTCTGTTAGCTGTCTCTGGCCCCATGTTAGCTTGCTCTGAAACAGCTTCCTTTTCCTTAGAATGGATATGCAACATGGTAGGATGTTTCAGATTGCATACTTTACACAAAAGACGCTTACGACAATCTTTGCTCCTGTGCCCAATGCACAGACAGCCAAAACACACCCCATTTTGTTTCAAGAAAGACATTTTTTCACTGTGTGACTTCCTTTCCAATAGACGACACAGATCCAGGGCATGTCCAGCACCACAAAACAAGCAAACCTTTACAACAGCTGAGGCCCTTTCCCTCCTCATACTGGCCTCGACAGTTTTGTCCAATGTAGCGACGGTGGTAGCGAAGCTACTTCCTTTTGCTTTAGAATAAGGTTGGGATTTATAATTCCTCACATCCTTTCTTACTGCTGTTTGAGAATCCTGAATATCTCCAAACAGTGGGTCACTTGCAATCTTTACTTGTTTTTCAATAAATTCAACAATGTCACAAAAGGTCACTCTGCGATGGAATTTATCCTGTAACTCACAGGCAACGTTTCTCCATCTATCCCGGAGTTTATAAGGCAATTTCTTAATGACTGTTTGCATATTAGCTGTAACGTCCAACTCATGCATGGCACCTACCTCTCCCATGGCATTGCAGCATCCTCGTAATAAAAAACTATATGCCTGCAGGGCTTTCACGTCCTCAGGTTTCAAAACTGACCATGTGAGGACCTTCTCCATGTAGGCAGAAGCAATTTTTAAAGAATTGCCAAAATGTTCTTGCAACAAAGATTTAGCTTTGGCATATCCTTGATCATGAGGCATATGCTGACAGCTTCTAACCAGGTCCTTGGGCTGGCCTCTGGTGTACTGCTCAAGAAAGTATAAGCAATCTTTAGCACTGTGCGTCTTGTCTTCGATACTATGTTCAAATGCCCTCATGAAAGTTTGGAATTGTAAAGGATCACCATCAAAAATCTGAATGTCCCGTCTTGGAAGAAAAAAGAGAGACTGCTGCTCAACCAACAAGGATGTAATTTCATTCTGTTTCTCCAAGACCGTTATTAAACGATTATGATCCATGGTATTTTGCATCACAGGTAAAGGATTTTCTGAGTTCAACTGAAACTGATGACATGATCGTGTACTTTGTATTTTACCTTGTTGCACCTTTGGCTCCAACCCATTTGACCATGTGACTTGTGACTGCAGCTCATTCCTTTTCTCCTTAGGTCTCGCATCCAACAAATGTGAACGTGGCTGGTCACCTATTGGCATATACTGAGATGGCTGTTTAGCTACCACAGGCACAAATGTCTCAGCATCAGCATTCAGTTTTGGAGCTCTCCTTTGTTGTCTCTCCAAATATGAGTTCATTCCGTTAGATTTAATGCTGGAAACTCTAGAGCCTTCCGAGGCCTTTAACACTTTAACCTTAGCTATTGATGCAGCTAATTCCATATCCAAATCAAGCTGCTCTTTCTTTTTTCTGAGCAGCTCTTCTTGCTCTTCCAAAGCATGTTTGTCCTTTAAAAGGCTTTGGCGAGCAAGGAGGGCCGCCATGTCTGCCTCAGCTTTAATACGTGCTGATGAGGTAGATGAAACACAGGACTTACTTCCTGCTGAACTTCTTTTCCTTGAGGTTCTACTTGCAACATTGGAAATGCTGTCCCTCGGTTCAACATCATCTACTGTCACTGCAATCCCCGCACCATTTTCAGAGTGTTTAGATAAATCATTTCCATTAGTTTTTACATCAAATGGTTCAATGTAAGGTGGATGTAACTGAGGCGAGGTGAGGACGTCATCTGTGCTCATTTGTGCAGCACTTTGATTAGATTGTCTACCTGCATCAGAAAGCCACCCCCTTACATTGTCTATAAAGCCACTGTTATGCTTAAGTATACTCGAGAACCAGGTGTTTTGTTTTTCTTGTTCCTCTTGAGGAAGCAACTGAATCACAGCTTCATGAAGTTGGCTTGCATCCTCAAGCAACACAGATAAGTTTGCAAGATGAGACTGAACACTTGGCGCATTATCTTCATTTTGCATAAGTTCTTTAATTTTCTTTATAGCGGCTTTAATTTTATTAACCTTAGCTTGACGATCTGTTTGAAACGTTTGTATTTGATTTTCCAATGCTTTCACAGAGAGTTTTATTATTCGTTTTTCAATTCCCACATTAACATCAGGACATGAAGAAGATCTACTTAAATCCATGTTCATTTATGAATTATCAAAACATCCATGCACAGCCCAAAACATTATAGATCACACACAGCGCTTTAATGGCATGAATACGTCACAGGAAGCCTTGCATACACACGAGCGATAACGATCCACAAACAGGCAATTGCGTCATGTATTCCCCGCTGAACTGCCTATAGAAAACTATCTAAACTCACCCTAGTCTTCTGTGCATACTAGCGGTGGGTATTTATGTACCTATATACCGTTAGTCTTGAACAAGACAAACTGTCTTAGAAAAAGAACTACGGCGGCACTCCCGAGCCAATGGCTCCACCCGCTTGATGACACGAAAATAACAAACGGCTTAAAACAAAAAAGGAGTACAACCACCTTATGTGGTTACACTGCTAAAGCCTACCAGGGGAATTATTTAGGCTAATTCGCAAATATTACCTGTTGTGTGTGTGTGTTTGTGTATGCGTGACCATACCTCCGCTCCCGTAGCTGTGATGAATGAGCCGCACGGGCTGGCTTGTGAATGAATGAAAACCTACTATGGCGATGAATGAACTGGTGCGTCTCTGCGCGCTCCAACTTCCTTGTTTGAAGCGTTCCAGAATGATCCCAGGAATCCAGCGTAAACGAAACTTTCCGTGGATCAACACTTCGGTAACTTTTCTGTTGACTAATATTACGGCTAAACTGAGACCAATAAAAACAATCAGCCGCGGTGGGCTGAACACGGGAGAAATAGTTGACGCGCACACTTCGCTTTACTCTTGCTCTCAAAGCACCTTTATTTCCATATCACGGCAACACAGAAGCTCCAACTGCTTACAAACGTCCGCGCAAGGTTAATAAGGGAAGCACAATGTGATGTGATAGCGCAGCGGTCAACAGAAAGTTTCACCCCCGTGGCTCACCCCACGCCATGTTCAAACGCCAACTGATGAGACCAGGTGAGTGCAATCACAAGTAACCACGGATCACACGCCCACAGTGACACACCCCTACCCACGCACCAATGCAGTGTTCACATCCACAAACCAAACACACACAGACTTACATACGGCTCCTACACTTATAGTAATGATGCATTAGCATCAAAACAAAGTAGGCTAAATAAAATGATCATACATACATAGTCTAAGAAAAAAAGTGGAAAAGTCAGGGGCCCACTTTAGTATTCTTTCAGGGGCCCCAGAATTCCTTGCAACGGCCCTGATTATCTGACTAACTTGCTTATACCACTCAGTGGACCGGCGGATCAGCTGGTTTGCAGTGCGCCGCTGTATAGCCTACTGTATGATCTCTCTCTCTCTCTCTCTCTCCCTCTCTCGCCCTCTCTCCATCGCGCTGTACGTCTTCACAAGACACAGGTCGACGTGTGTGGGGTGAGATGGAAATAAGAGCAGAGCGCACCTTCGCTCTCATGTTGAGTTCCATATTAAGACAGGTGCGTCAGTGCCAGTAGATCGCGCGTCAGGCATTTGGCTCTCCTAATGAGAATGGCTGGTTTGACGTGACTTTATCATTAAAAGTGAAAAAAAAAAAAGAGAGAGAGAGCGTCAGGTCAGCATAGCGCAGGGGGAGGGATATTATGGCGCATTTCCACTAGCACGGTTCGGCTCGGTACGGCACGGCTCGGCGCGCTATTGCGTGTTTCCACTAGCACGCAGTACCTGCAACCGGGTACATTTTTGGTATCACCTCAGCCCTGGTTCCAAGCGAGCCGAAGCGTTACTAAAACGTGACGTAAGCCGACTGCCTTCCACTGATTGGCCGATGAGTGTCGTCACTGGAAGCGACGACCGACAACAGAAATGTTCCTGCTGAAGCCTGAAGCCTGTTATTACCAGAGAATTTCTAATATTGAGACTGGCTCTGTTATTACGTGACTTTATTAAGTTTTAATATTTTTTCATGCGAGAAAGTAACTGTTTAGATCCCCATGTGCGGTTAGTTTATCCAAACGACGGCTGTTTAGAAGTTTGCCCCGATGTTTTTCGGAGAAGTGAAGCTCCAGGTCCGAGCAGCGACCGGTTCATCACAGAGGCAGCAGCCCGGCTCCTGACGTGCTCCGCCGGGCCAGCCTACCATCGTCACCCCGAGGAGAACAGACCGCTAATTAACTTCCCCGATGGCTTTTAGAGGTTTACCACCGGCTGGTTAAACTCTTAAATGTTGGTCTCATTGATGAAATCTAACAATTGTGGCTGTAGCAGCAGTTTGTTTGTGGTTAGAAAGAAGAGCAGCACTGCCTTGGGGTCTGTACGCACAGAAAACACCACATTTACATCAATAAATAAATGTTTTACAATGAACCAGGTCGATCTCAGAGCTGGCAAGACTCTCCGGTAAGGCATATTGAACGGTTAAATGCCGTTAACGGGACGAGAGCAGTCAAAACGGCGGTTTAAAGCTAGCTACAGAGAGGGTAGGTTCACTTCCTGTTTACAAAGTAAAAGCACCAATTCTATCGTAATGGCTTTCCTTATGATAAAAGGCAACGGGTATTTTATTTTGTGAAAATAACTGGAAGTGCGTTGCTCACTACGGCTAGCTTTAGTAATGCCGACCTCGTTGAAACAAAATTGTAAACAGCTGGTATTTAGTCAGATTTTCAACACGTTGGGGATCTAAACGACTACTTTCTCGCCTGAAAATGATTCAAATGTTGCTAAAGTTATATATTTACAGAGTTTAGAGCGTTGCTCGGCGACGTGTAAATGACGTCACGGCGGCACTAGTGATACTCAGTTGTAATGGAAACACAACCGAGCCGAGCCGTGCCGTGCCGAGCCGTATCGAGCCGAGCCGTGCTAGTGGAAATGCGCCATTAGTATTCTGTGGTGAAAAATACACTCATTCATGAAATTTTATTGAGAATTTTACAGAGGTGCACAGCGCATGTTTACGGTGTCCGGCGACTCTGACCCCTACACCGCAGCAGCCAGCAACAGACTTTTACAAAATAAAAGCATGTGAGCAACATGCATTAATGCGCAATAAAATAAATGTCGGCGTTAATAGTTTAATGAGTTGCCATAACGCAACTTGCACAGCCCTAATAAATACACAAATGAAGCCCGTGGTTCTGAGACGTGACGCGCTGTGGTCACTAGAAATGTATTTATTTATTTGCGGATCGGGAGTGAATGAGCAAGCCAGAGATGCACAGCAGATTTCATGGTTGCCGAATGGCAAAAACTGAAAGAGGGGCTTGTAAATAACTGTTTATATTACAGGTTTCACACAAACAAACAAAAAACATCCAGTAGCCTATGTTAAGTCTCAGCTGTGCCATGGCGAGGGCGCACGACGCACAATCATGTGGGTTTAATTTATGAACCTCATAATTATTTCCTCTTGTTTGAATATAAGGGCGGTCACTTAGGACCACACTTTCATTTTACACATAGGCCTACAGTCTCATGCGTTTATATTCACGGACACATTGGCATGTTGTTTATTTATTGGTTAGGGTTTATTTGCGCACCGTATGCTTCAGTGTTAACATTTAAACCACCACAAGGCAAACGTTTACTAGAATGCAAAATCTGTAGACAGGTAAACTGCGAGTGATATAGGCTACATTTTTATTTGTGCTCTGTCGGTGTTTATTTATCTTTGAAGTTACTTATAGATCGCCTGTTTTGGAGGCAATTATAGCAATTCATCTGAGGGAAAAAAGAAAGGAGGAGGAAAAGTGATTGACAGATTAACTCAGGTCAAAATCACTGCTCCTCCCCGTGGACAAATGAGACACTGCAGCTGATTTTCACACGGGCTGCAGAGGGGCGTTAACAGTCGTGGCTGCGTTCGCTACGTCATTGCGGGGGATTAAATTATCGCCATGGGCCAAGCGGGAGCCCGTCACGGACCCACCACGGACCCATCACGGTCCCGCAGAGGTCCCGACAGGGACCAGGGGGAACTTCTAGGTGGCTACATCTGTAACTCACACATGTACATTATATTTAGTAAACTCGGTACACATAGGGTAGATGACTCTGACAGTTCTGAATTAAACAGCTTGATGCAACAGGCAGGAAAGATTTCCTACGTGATCAATTAGAGATGAATAATACATGATTACTTACAGCTGTGGGGTCACTGACCAGGGTTAAATTAAATATAGAAGTAACAGCAGCCCAGAGCAGCAGATTGATGATGATCATGTGTAGTTCAGATTGGTGACCAAGAAGTGACACCAACCATCAGCTGCTGAACACAATACGTTAAATACTATACACAATATCAGATATTATGTAGGCTATATTGCATTAGTATATATGAACTTTATATGGATTATATGTATATGAAACATTAAATATTAAATGGAGTATATTAAATGCTTTGTATACAACATTAAATACTAAATACACAATATTAAATACCATAGGCCTACACTGTGTGAATCAGTGTGTAGCTATCAGAATAAAATATAATAGACTGAACTGTAACTTAGTGGAGTGTCCCTGTGCTGCTGCTGCTGTTTCTTTAAATCTCTCAGCAGATGTTCTACCACAGCTGGATCTCAGCTCACTGGGTTTCATCTGTTCATACAGGTATAATAAGCCTACTAACAGATATCCAGCAGGTTTATATTTATTTATTTAATTATGTATTATTTATGCATATTGATGGACACTGAGTACACGAGTACGGACTTAGCACTGTTGCTAGATTTCATCCCCAAACATAAAACAGTTGACATAAAAAGTCCAACAACAGGACCGATAGATAACAAATATTAAATAAGTAGCTTTACATGATTGCAGGAGGATTGGACATGATTCGTTAAGTTATAAAACATACAATTACACACACTCAGACTAAATATGATTATGTTACCCAGACTGAGCATGGTTACATGATTGCACACTGACTCCATTATTGCACACGCACCGGCCATAGACAAACAGCTGAAGAAACAAGAAACAAGAAAGACCCAGACTGAGCATGATACAGCTGCTCACAAGTTTGTTTGTCTAATATCTAGTCTGTAAGTTGTGCTTTAAAAGTCGGACACTCTCTAATACTAATGGGTAGTTTGTTCCGTTCCAAGCATCCTCAGATTGATAACACATTTTGAGAGAAGGTTGTGCGTCTAAATTGAACCTCCACAGTCCCCTCTTGTGGTAGCTCTGGTCCCTTTTCTACTTTATCTCTCTGTCACGTTCAACTAGAGAAGGAAAAGGAGAAGGTGAAACTGTTCAGACGCCATTTCAGAGTGAACGGAGCAGAAGGAGAGAAACTGAAGCCTGAGACAAGTGAGTGTTTACACAAAATTATTATTATTATTATTATTATTATTATTATTATTATTATTATTATTATTATTATTATTATTATTATTATTATTATAGTTGTTGTTGTTGAAGTGTCAGAGAGAGTTTGTCTCTATGGACTGTGGAGCCAAACAGCTGCTCAGCCCAAAACCTCGGCTGAAGACAAACGTTGACCGAGTCTTTGCTGCCATGACGCATCTGGTATTTATAGTCAATAGAGTCTTTAAATCTTCCCTAAAAACTTACTTTTTCTCCCTGGCATTCGGTTGAGAGACTTCCTCTCTGCACCTAAGCACTTAAAACTGAACAATGATTTCCTGTAAACACAGAAAGAGGAAGTAAAACAGTTCAGACGCCATTTCAGAATGAACGGAGCAGAAGGAGAGAAACTGAAGTCAGAGACAAGTGCGTGTTAACACAACATTATCATTATTGTTGTTATTATTATTATTATTATTATTTGTTATCAATGTTGTTGTTGAAGCATCAGAGAGTCAGTTTGTCTGTGTGGACTGTGGAGGGAAGAAGAGTCAGATGTAGTCCGTACAGACGTCAGCACATTGTCTCAGTTTGACCTCGACTGTAAACTTCTTCAGGTTCAGAACAAACATCAACTTGAACTCAAGGACCTGAGAAAACTTCAGAGGTCAAAGGTCAAAGGTTGTGGTGAGTGGATAAACATGGATTTAATGTGAAAGGACTCTGAGTGGTGGAGGTCAACAACTGTGAGACAGTGATGATAGTTTGTCCTCAGTGTATTTGTGTGTGACAGGTGATCAGACTGTGTGTGTTTCTGGTTTCCCTCTCAGACCGACTGAAGTCCTGAAGATGAGTGTTAATGTGGAGGAAGAGGAGAAAGAGGAGGAAGAGGAGGAAGAGGAGGAAGAGGAGGAAGAGGAGGACGGACCAGAGTCTCCAGGGTCCGTCTGTCTGTCTCTGAAGAGTGACCAATCCAGACCTGAACCTCCAGACTTCAGTCTTGGACCTGGACCTTCAGACTCACAGTAAGAAACCTGATACGAACCTGAACCTCCTAACTGTCTCTATCAGAGCTGAGTGTGTGTGTGTGTGTGTGTGTGTGTGCGCCCAGCCTAACTATTGTGGCCCTAAACAACAACATAGAGTGTTTATGCCAGCTGACACAGTGGGTTTGGTGAAAAATAGAAAGATAAATGTTTCAACAGCATGTGTTTTGAACTAGTTTTACGACAAAGCTAAAGATGAGAGTGCTTTTCATTCTGTCCAACAGTGTGTAGTTAGTTAGACAAACATCTGGTCATATGAATGAAGTGATGATGCTATGTAGTTTTGGTTCAAGTTCAAGTTCACTTTTATCTATATTGCACAGTTTAAAAATACGTGTAACAGTCATCCAAAGTGCTTTACAGAGCAGAGACAAAAACAAAAAGAATGCATGTACAAGAAACAAGAAAACATGCATATCATCACACATACTAACACAAATGCATGTAGCACATGCACATATACGAACGTATACATACACATACGGATATGCATACGTGCACGGCTACAGTAATCATAAACAACAGTGCCAGATTATGTTAAAAATGTACATAGAATTTTTTTTTTTTAAGTATATTTTTTGCAACAACTCACTGGGTGACCGTAGATCTCTGGCTGGATTATGGACTTAAGGAGCCAGACCAGTTAAAATCTTAAAAACATTTAATAACACTTTAAAATCAATCCTAAAGCGGTTGGGAAGCCAGTGGAGGGAGGCCAGAACAGGCGTGATGTGTTTATGGTTTTTTGTGCCGGTCAAAAGGCGAGCAGCCGCGTTCTGCACCAGCTGCAGGCGGCGGAGCGAGCTCTGGTCAAGACCAACGTATAAGGAATTACAATAATCGAGCCTGCATGATATAAAGGCATGGATGACTCTTTCCAAGTCATTAAAAGATAAATAAGGCTTGACTTTTGATAAAATACGAATTTGGTGAAAAGGCCCTTTAACCACTGTGTTGATTTGTTTCCTAAAACCAAGGTTGCAATCAAAAGTTACACCAAGGCTCTTAATAGAGGAAGTAGTTTTAAGAGCAAGGAGATCCTGACCATCAAATGAGTGCAAACAGCCCTCTGGAAGGCCAAATACAGTAACCTAGGTTTTATTTTCATTAAGATTAAGTTGGCTCAGGCTCATCCAGCTCTTGACGTCAGCAAGACAAGCTAGTAAAGATTTCAGAGGATCCTTAGAGGACAGCTGAAGAGGGAGGTATATCTGCACATCATCCGCATAACAATGGAAGGATATGTCGTGCTTTATACGAAAGATAGATCCCAGAGGCAGCATGTACAATGAAAATAACAGGGGGCCTAGAATTGAACCCTGTGGCACTCCACATGTGAGGGGGGGCACAATAGAAGAGAAACTGCCCAACTGCACAGAAAAGCTCCTATCAGTCAAGTATGACCTAATCAGCATGAGGGCTGACCCTTTAATGCCCACATGTCGCTCCAAACGTGACTGCAGGGTCCTACAATATGATCAACAGTGTCAAATGCTGCAGTTAAACCCAGGGTCATTAGCATTGCTGCACATCCTGAGTCTAGTGCTTCATTTTGCAGGATGTATCAGGTATTTTGCAGTTTGGGTGTTACGTGTGGTTTTGTGAATTGACCTTTCGCAAAAGCTCCGCCCCCCTTAGTTACTGTTGCTAGCCCGACAAGCTTCTCAATGCTGCCCGAGTGTCAACAGTGTTTTTATATTGAGCGTCTTGAGGCATCAGAGTCTCAGAGGCATATGAGCGCTATATTTATGATATGAATAATCACTAAACATTCTGACACCACTACGAAATTGCGTGGTCACAATGTAAACATAATGATGATCAAAATACGGCTTTTATCGATTCATAAATTGTAACAGTGTGTCACGGTTTGTGTCGCGGACCGAGACCAGAGCTTCTCTTTTTTTCTCCCCACAGAGAGGATTCAATCTGTGGAAGTACACTATAGTAGGCTACAGTATTTCCTCATACGTACAGCTCCTTCTGTTTTTTTTAATTGTCGCAAATACACCGCTGCATGTCTTCCGTTCATTCATCTCCTCATAGCGCTGTTTGTTATTGACATTCACACACACAGAGAGAGAGAAGCGCGCATGCTGCAGCAGTGCGTGGTGAAAGTGAAAGTTGTAAGGTCCGATCGCCCCCCCCCCCCCCCCCCCCCTCTTAAAAAAAATCATAGAGGAAACACTGTGGTAGTGAGTGATTTGGGATACAGCCCTAGTCCTGCTAGCTTACCTTGGAGCAGATGTAGGCTGTATGCTTGTTTATTTTCATGACATTTAGCTGGGAGGGGGAGAAGGGTCCGGCTGCGGCGGGGCGGGGAGGGGCTTCCACACACTTTGACCCATTGTAGGCACCTCTCCTGTTGTGTTTTCAGCTTTGGGAAGGGAAAGAACATGACTCCCCCAGCCAAACTCTTCAGGTAACTACTGTCCGACAATACACTTTGCTTGTCGGAGGTCCGAAGCTTGACGGACCTTGTTTACATAGTAACGGTTGCTATGATGACAATGACCGTTCGGGGGCGGGGTTTTGCGAAAGGTCAATTGTGTTCAGTATTTTGATAAAACCAGCCTAGTTTGCAAAATTGTGTTTTAGCGATTGGAAAAAAACTGTAATGACTGACATGTTTGTGTTTGCAAACCACAGACTGAGAGCAGAGTCTCCAGGATCCATCTGTCTGTCAATGAGGAGTGACTGCTCCAAACATGAACCTGAAAACTTCAGATCTGGACCCACCTTCTGGTCTACGAGGAGTGACTGCTCCAAACATGAACCTGAAAACTTCAGATCTGGACCCACCTTCTGGTCTACGAGGAGTGACTGCTCCAAACATGAACCTGAAAACTTCAGATCTGGACCCACCTTCTGGTCTACGAGGAGTGACCGGTCCAAACCTGAACCTGAAAACTTCAGATCTGGACCCACCTTCTGGTCTATGAAGAGTGACCGGTCCAAACCTGAACCTGAAAACTTCAGACCTGGACCTGGACCCACCTTCTGCTCTACGAGGAGTGACTGCTCCAAACCTGAACCTGAAAACTTCAGATCTGGACCCACCTTCTGGTCTACGTGGAGTGACTGCTCCAAACCTGAACCTGAAAACTTCAGATCTGGACCTGGACCTTCAGACTCACAGTAAGAAACCTGATACGAACCTAAAAACTGTCTCTGGGGCGGTGCGTGGCGCAGTGGTTAAGGCGGCCGCCCCATGTAGAGGCTACAGTCCTCAACGCAGGCGTTCAATTATTTCTGTGTCTAACCCTAACCCTGGGCTGTAGGGGGGCGACTGGTGTCCAGGTAGATCCAGATGTTGATCCAGTGGATCCTCTGTAGAGCTGATGTGAGACAGATGTTCATCAGCTGGACACTGGACCCAGTTAATGACTGACTGACTCTACACTGTTGTCTATGATGCTGCTGTGTTGCTTCCATCCTTCACTACAGTGTGTGGTGCTGGACGCTGACGTCACTGGAGACTTCCCACAATGCATCTGTGATCAGAGAACTGGTCAGTGATCAATGTGGTGTCAATAAAAACATGTTTGTGTTTGCAGACTGAGAGCAGAGTCTCCAGGATCCATCTGTCTGTCCATGAGGAGTGACTGGTCCAAAGATCAACCTCTAAACTTCAGACCTGGACCTGGACCTGGATCCATCTGTCTGTCCTTGAAGAGTGACCGGTCCAAAGATCAACCTCTTTGGTTCAGTACTGAACCTGTACCTGTACCTGGACCTCCAGAGTCAGGGTAAGAGACGGTTTCTACTGTAAACTGAGCTGAAGATGATTCAGTCATTAGACTCATGTGAAGGAAACAGAGAGAAACCAGGAACCAGATCCATCAGACTCTGAAGGTTCACAACAAACCTCAGAGATAGAAACATGCACACACTCTGTCAGGCAGCCAATCAGAGCTCAGATGTGGAGTTGTGACATGTTGTTGATCCAGAAATGTCTTGACAGGAGGAAGAGGAGTGGTGTCTCTGTGGACCAGCAGTGTGGAAAAAGACCCAGAACCAGAGGTGAGCTGCAGACAGCCAATCAGAGCAGCTGATGTGGTCATTTGTGAAACCAGGACCTGTTGTTATGGGGGTTATCATAGTATCATATAGCCTACCACTAGTTGTGGTTTTAATTGCAGTTATATAAGCAAAATCTTGTCTGGGAGAAGGGTACTTGTATTACATTTGGGAAAGGGTACTCAAGCCAAACAAATATGGTGTCTATTGTATGATTATAATGATTTCTTAGATAGAAAATCGGTAAAGGAAAAACCGGTTTTGGCAGGTCAGACCTCCTTTAAAACCGGAAATCGGTATCGGCCAAGAATTTTGCAATCGGTGCATCTCTACTGCAGATGTGGTCATTTGTGAAACCAGGACCTGTTGTTTTCTCCAGAGTCATTGTTCCATCACACAGCACTGACATTTAAGATGATGATTCAAACCTTCTCTTTGTTGTCTGTAGTTTTTCTGTAGCTGATGAAAATAATCAGATCAGATTGTCAGACTCTCTGTCTTCAGTCTGACTCTGTCTCTTGTCTCTCAGCAGATGGTGGTCTGCAGGAGGTTTTAGATCAACATAAGATCAGTCTGAGGAGCAGATGTGAACGAGTGACTGAAGGAACTGAGGGAACAGGAAGTGGAACAGGAAGTGGAACAGGAAGTGGAACCCTCCTCAACAGCGTCTACACTGAGCTCTACATCACAGAGGGACAGAGTGAAGAGGTTAATACCCAACATGAGGTGAGACAGCTGGAGACAACGTCTAAGAAGAAGACCCTCCATGACACTCCAATCAAGTGCAACGACATCTTTAAAGACTTACCTGTCCAACAGAGAGAGGACGTCTCTACGGTCTCACCTGTCCAACAGAGAGAGGACGTCTCTACGGTCTCACCTGTCCAACAGAGAGAGGACGTCTCTACGGTCTCACCTGTCCAACAGAGAGAGGACGTCTCTACGGTCTCACCTGTCCAACAGAGAGAGGACGTCTCTACGGTCTCACCTGACCAACAGAGAGAGGACGTCTCTACGGTCTCACCTGTCCAACAGAGAGAGGACGTCTCTACGGTCTCACCTGTCCAACAGAGAGAGGACGTCTCTACAGTCTCACCTGTCCAACAGAGAGAGGACATCTCTACGGTCTCACCTGTCCAACAGAGAGAGGACGTCTCTACAGTCTCACCTGTCCAACAGAGAGAGGACATCTCTACGGTCTCACCTGTCCAACGGAGAGAGGACGTCTCTACGGTCTCACCTGTCCAGGAGAGACCCATCAGAGTGGTTCTGACCAACGGCGTCGCTGGTGTTGGAAAAACCTTCTCGGTGCAGAAGTTCACTCTGGACTGGGCCGAGGGCTTGGAGAACCAAGATGTCAGTCTGCTGGTTCTGCTTTCCTTCAGGGAGCTGAACCTGATCAGAGATCAGCGGTTGAGTCTTCTCAGGCTGCTCCATGTTTTCCATCCAACATTACAGAAGGTCACAGCAGAGCAGCTGGCTGTCTGTAAACTTCTCTTCATCTTTGACGGCCTGGATGAAAGCCGACTGTCACTGGACTTCAACAACAGGGAGGTTGTGTCTGATGTCACACAGACGTCATCAGTCAACGTGCTGCTGACAAACCTCATCCAGGGGAATCTGCTTCCCTCGGCTCTGGTCTGGATCACCTCCAGACCTGCAGCAGCCAATCAGATCCCTCCTACATGTGTCGACAGGGTAACAGAGGTCCGAGGCTTCACTGACGCCCAGATGGAGGAGTACTTCAGGAGGAGGTCCAGTGATGAAGATCTGTCCAGAAGAATCATCTCACACATCAAGACGTCCAGGACCCTCCACATCATGTGTCAAGTCCCAGTCTTCTGCTGGATCAGTGCTACAGTTCTGGAGCACATGTTGACCACAGACCAGAGAGGAGAGCTGCCCAAGACCACGACGGACCTGTTCTCACACTTCCTGCTGGTCCAGACAAAGAGGAAGAAGAACAAGTACGGTGAAGGACATGAGACGAGTCCACAGGAGCTGACGGAGGCCGACAGGGAAGTTCTTCTGAAGCTGGGGAGGCTGGCGTTTGAACAGCTGGAGGAAGGAAACATCATGTTCTACCAAGAAGACCTGGAGCAGTGTGGTCTGGATGTCACAGAGGCCTTGGTGAACTCAGGACTCTGTACTGAGATCTTCAAAAGAGAGAGTGTGATCTTCCAGAAAACAGTCTACTGCTTTGTTCATCTGAGTGTTCAGGAGTTTCTGGCTGCAGTCTACATGTTCCACTGTTTCACCAACAGGAACACACAGGTCCTCAAGAACTTCCTGGGAGAACAACATGATGATTTAACCCAAGGGAACTTCCTGGGAGAACAACATGATGATTTAACCCAAGGGAACTTCCTGGGAAAACAACATGATGATTTAACCCTGGATGACTTCCTCTGGAGAGCCTTGGCGAAATCCCTCCTCAGTAGAAACGGTCACCTGGACCTGTTTGTTCGCTTCCTTCATGGCCTCTCTCTGGAGTCCAACCAGAGGCTGTTAGGAGGTCTGCTGGGTCAGACAGACAACAGTCCAGGAACCATCCAGAGAACCATCAACAACCTGAAGAAGATGAACTGTGATAAAATCTCTCCTGACAGAAGCATCAACATCTTCCACTGTCTGACGGAGATGAAGGACCAGTCAGTTCATCAGGAGATCCAACAGTTCCTGGAGTCAGAGAACAGATCAGAGAAGACACTTTCTTTGATCCAGTGTTCAGCTCTGGCCTACATGCTGCAGGTGTCAGAGCAGGTTCTGGATGAGTTGGACCTGGAGAAGTACAACACATCACCAGAGGGACGACAGAGACTGATCCCAGCTGTGAGGAACTGCAGGAAGGCTCGGTGAGTCCAGACATGATCAATATAATTATTGATCAGTAGTTTGATCAAGTTCAGATAAACACAGTTTTCATTTGTTCTCATTAAGAACAGGTGAGTTGTATTGTTTTTGCTGCAGTAAAAGCTGTGAGCTCCAACATGTGGATTCTTCAGCTTGTTGTGGTCGTTGCTGTTTAATTAAAGGTTGACTATGTAGAATTACAAGAAAAACAACAGAAAAAGAATTCCAGCAGTCGATTGCCAGACCGTTGCTAGGTAAAACGGGCCGTTGCTAGGGACTCCGCTCTGAACAGAGGACAGCAGAGGAGGAGAGCTAAGCAGGATATTTACCTTATGTTTCATTTTTACCGTCATTAACAGCATAATAAATGACTTGTAGCTTGTTACAGGGACAGTGGAGGCTCTCTGCCTTCCACACCGCTGCTGCTCAGAGCCTCCACTGTCACTGCTCTCGTCAAGTTGGAAAACACGTTTATCGTCCGCGACGATAAACGTGTTTATGACAGATAAGAATACACAAATACACCCATCCTAACATGTATATGATAATCCATTGATCCACCGATTGATTATTAAAAAGGCTTGGTTGGAAACAAACGCATAGGACCGGGAGGAGGCAGGAAAACAGCGGAGAACTGAGCCACGTGTCGGCTACAGGCAGGTACGAATGTAAACAGAACGTTGACAGAAAGTAATTGTCGACCCCGTCAAAAAAATTAAAAATAATTTAGACTAAAAAAAATTTTTTTATGGAAAAGCAATACTTTCATTCTGTACCCCTCTAAAGGCCCCATGGATGTATTATTTTTGAAAAAATATAGGTTTTAATAAATATTCTACATATTCAACCTTTAACAGTTATTTTTAAGTTTTTATGTTGAGTTTTAGGTTTTATTCCAATCTTCCACCTCAGCGTTTCCAGGTGTTAGTACGACTGCACATGAACCATAGTTTTAACCCTTTAGTGTCTCAGAGGCAGCTGTGTGCAGTCTGATCAGTGTCATCAGGTGATGTCATCTTCAGACTCCGCCCACACTGACTCAGGTGACAGGTGTGAAGAGCAGGTGAGGAGTTAGACAGAAGTGAAGCCGCCGTCTGTATCTAGGAAGACTGAAGTTCTGATGAACATGGGACGTCCAGGGACCAAACAATAAAAAGATGATGTAATGAGAGCGAGCCCCCAATGCATCATGGGAAACAGCAGTCTAGGCCCGGAGCAACAGGGCTAAGAAAGGCACTCGTTGTCGTAGCAACAAGAACAATGTCATGTAAAGACAGCATCAAGTTTTATATTCCACCACAGTGGCTCATTATTGTGTGTTTATTGATTGGTATTGGTATATTTATTGATCCCACAGTGGAGGATCCTGCAGTATTACAGCAGTACAGTGAAAAGTAACAATAGAAGAGAAGTCGTCGTCTGTCTGTCCTTGAACGCATCACAGAGATGAATGAGTGTAACCAGTGTTTCCCTGTTCTCACTGTCAGAGGCTGTGTTACTGATCTGCTGCTGAACACCAGAGTGATGTTGAAGCAGGAGGAGCTCAGACCAGTTCACCCACCGGTCTGTTGTAGACACGGTCCACTATGACCAGTTCACCCACTGGTCTGTTGTAGACACGGTCCACTATGACCAGTTCACCCACCGGTCTGTCGTAGACACGGTCCACTATGACCAGTTCACCCAGCGGTCTGTTGTAGACACGGTCCACTATGACCAGTTCACCCACCGGTCTGTCGTAGACACGGTCCACTATGACCAGTTCACCCACCGGTCTGTTATAGACACGGTCCACTATGACCAGTTCACCCAGCGGTCTGTTGTAGACACGGTCCACTATGACCAGTTCACCCACCGGTCTGTCGTAGACACGGTCCACTATGACCAGTTCACCCAGCGGTCTGTTGTAGACACGGTCCACTATGACCAGTTCACCCACCGGTCTGTCGTAGACACGGTCCACTATGACCAGTTCACCCACCGGTCTGTTGTAGACACGGTCCACTATGACCAGTTCACCCACCGGTCTGTTGTAGACACGGTCCACTATGACCAGTTCACCCACCGGTCTGTTATAGACACGGTCCACTATGACCAGTTCACCCACCGGTCTGTTGTAGACACGGTCCACTATGACCAGTTCACCTCCTGAGCAGGGGGGGTGGGCTCAGTGTGGTCAGAGCCACTGACAGGTGTGTTACCTAACACCCTCCTACCAGAAAACCATCATCACGTCCTGTCATCAGATGCATCAACTGTTTTTACTGCAGCTTTCATCTCATTTCATTCTGACACATTTCATATTTTCTCTCTTCACAGACTTGATCGTTGTGAACTCTCAGAGAGTCACTGTGAAGTCGTGGCCTCAGCTCTGAAGTCCAACCCCTCCCACCTGAGACACCTGGACCTGAGTGAAAACAACCTGAGTGACTCATCAGTGAAGGTTCTGTGTGCTGGACTGGAGAGTCCAAACTGTCGACTGGAGACTCTGAGGTGAGTTCACTGACTGGACCTGTTGGACTCTAGTCTGTGTTCAGTTCAGTTTCTGACTCCATGTTACTGCAGCTGGTAGAAGGTGAAGGGTCAGAGGATGATGATGATGATGATGATGATGATGATGATGATGATGATGATGATGATGATGATGATGATGATGGTGGTGGTCACATGACCACTCACTTAGTTTCACTTCAAGCTTCTTCAGCTCTGGGGGCGGTGCGTGGCGCAGTGGTTAAGGCGGCCGTCCCATGTAGAGGCTACAGTCCTCAACGCAGGCGCCCCCGGTTCGAATCCCGCGTCGGGCAGACCTTTCCTACATGTCGTTCCCCCTCTCTCTGCCTCCCCCTTTCCTGTCTATCTCACTATGTACTCTCAAATAAAGGCAAAATTGCCAAAAAATATACTTAAAAAAAAAAAGCTTCTTCAGCTCTGAACAGATGATGAGACACTGAACTGCTTTTATTCTTTATTCAGATTGAGGGGCTGCTGGTTGTCAGAGATCAGCTGTTCTTCTCTGGTCTCAGCTCTGAAGTCCAACCCCTCCCACCTGAGACACCTGAACCTGAGCAGCAACAAGCTGCAGGATTCAGTAGTGAAGCATCTGAGTGGTTTTCTGGAGAGTCCAGACTGTAGACTGGAGACTCTGAGGTCAGTTCACTGACTGTTACTGTTGTAGATCTTAGGTGTGTGTGTGTGTGTGCGTGCGTGCGTGCGTGCGTGCGTGCGTGCGTGCGTGCGTGCATGTGATCTGATAAATTGTCAATCATTTAATCATCTGCTTTTATTCTTTATTCAGATTGCAGGGCTGCAGGTTGTCAGAGATCAGCTGTTCTTCTCTGGTCTCAGCTCTGAAGTCCAACCCCTCCCACCTGAGAGAACTGAACCTGAGTGACAACAACAACCTGCAGGATTCAGGAGTGAAGGATCTGAGTGGTTTTCTGGAGAGTCCAGACTGTAGACTGGAGACTCTGAGGTCAGACTCTGTTTTATCTCTGTGCTCAGATGAATGTGATGTGAAAGCTGTGATATTATAGGCTACTGATCCACACTGAGGGTCGTCATGGTTTTCTTCTTCTCTGCTTTTAGTCCAGTCAACTACAGAAACACGTGTCAGACAATAACTGATCTATAATCAATAGCTGGTGGCTCCTCCTCTTTCCTGAGGTTCTGTGGTGGAAGCCAACATCCCATAATAAGGTGTGTGTGTGTGTGTGTGTGTGCGTGCGTGCGTGCGTGCGTGCGTGCGTGCGTGCGTGCGTGCGTGCGTGCGTGTGATCTGATAAATTGTCTCACACATCGTCAGTAAACCTCTGGTCAATGTGGCTGCTCAACATGAGTTTGTCTGGATGGAGCCACAGGCAATAGTGTAAAGCTGCAGCAACAGTTCTAGGACCGCAGTTTCAGGACCGCAGTTTTAGGACCGTTCGATTTACGCCACAGCGCCCCCAACGTTCGGAAGTTGCTGCGTTACTATGGAAACGGTCACCGCTCCGGAGGCGATTATTTGAAATTTATATTACAAGTTCATACAGGAGTTCGAGTTTAGTAAAAAGATCAGGTAGAGTGTAGACAGGCCAGATCAGTTTGAGTGAGAAGTGTAATTGTGCCATATTAGGTTTAGGCAATGAATAAAGGAGCTGATTAAAGCAGAAGTAAGTGGTCCGGTGGTTTTGGCTAATGCTGCGTTCCAGACAGGGTTTTGAAATCGTAAATTACAGCTTCAAGTCACAACTTACGACTTTGTAGCGTTCCAGGCAACCCACTCGTGTTTTTCCGACCTGTTTTACCGGTGAAAGTCACTATAACGGCCACTCGTAACTTCTGACCCGTGAACTCGTACCAGATCGAACTGGTACGACTTCACGGTCGGAAAAATACGAGTTTCCTTGAACGCACCATAACAGTCCTCGTCCCTACGTCGCCACATTCACGGCGTCCCTTGGCTGCACACACAGCCCTGCATGCCGTTCTCTCTCCTCATTGGATAAAAACTGTAGGATACGATAAATGTTTTCTCCTGGGCTCAGAGCAGAGCAGAGTGACTGACAGACCCGTGTTTCAGACCAAACACTCTATAGAAGTGATTGCTGTCGGAAGATACAACTATTTAAGACTTAGATTAACACAAATATATCACTTACTTCTGCTTTAAAGGTTGAATATGTAGAATTACCAGAACAACAACAGAAAAAGACCGTTGCTAGGTAAAACGAGCCGTTGCTAGGGACGCCGCTCTGATCAGAGGACAAACATGAGGAGAACTATGCAGGATATTTACCTTATGTTTCATTTTTACCGTCATTTAACAGCATAATAAATGACTTGTAGCTTGTTACAGGGACAGTGGAGGCTCTCTGCCTTCCACACCGCTGCTGCTCAGAGCCTCCGTTGTCACTGCTCTTGTCTCAGTGAAAAAAAAAAAAAAGGAGCTCGGTGGCACCGCGGGAGTCCACGACAGTGTAATAATGTGTATCTTATTTATGTATGTAAGCACACGGAGACCGACTTGGTTGCGATAACTTCTGTTTACTTCCTGATTGTTCTTTATGACACTGCTAGCAGGTTAACCACAACTCTGGTAACATACTCCACCTAGTGGTAGGAGTCATACATGCACATACATCACATCTTTCCCTTTAAGATTATTCTCTGTAACCAATTTACTCATCATTTTCTAATGATTGACTTAACATTTCACAGGTTAATAAAGTCAACACCTGCATACATGAAAACACCATGAAATACTGTTATGAGTGCACTTTCTAATATTATATATTTCCAAAACTGTGCAGCCTCTAATTTCAACCAAAAGTTACTTTACAACTCATATGCAAATCATATTCAACTTGAATTCTGAAAGGTAATTACTAAATTAATTCAAAGTGTTTAATCTTCACTCATGAATACTTCAAACAAACTTAACCAAAAGTATTTTCTTTTATATTAAATGACTCTCACAACATAATTAAATGCTGCTAATCTCTAAGAATAACGTTTTGGAGGCCTAATTGGCCTGCCACACCTTGACCTTTTAACAGGATCTTCTCTGTTCACAGTTGGTGTCACAGTCCCTTTCTGTGATGAGGTCACAGGTGATTGCACTGGTGACTGTGCATGTGATGATATGGGCCTATCAGTCTCTGTAAGTGTACTGGTGACTGGACAAAAGTCCTCCACATCTACAGAGCGTGACTGTGGAAAAGTCATTTCTCTGGTTTTCAGCAGGTGTCGCCGATTTCTCCTGTAGGTGTTTCCATCTGCTGTTTGGATTATCACCGACCTGGGGTTGTCATGTCTTCTCACGACGACTGCTGGTTGCCAGTTATCTTTGACTCTTACTCTCACCTTCTCTCCTTCCATCAGAAGCGGTAACTGTCTTGCTCCTCGGTCAAAGTACTGCTTTTGTTTCAGCTGCCTCTCCTTGATGCCGTGGTGAACATTGTCATACAGCTGTGGCTTCAGCAGCTGTGCTGATGTTGGCAGTTTAGTTTTTAGTCTTCGACCCATGAGCAGTTGGGCAGGGGATAGTTTTACTCCATCCAAAGGTGAGTTCCTGTATTCCAACAGAGCAATATAAGGATCACTCTGGCTCTCTTGTGCTTTCTTCAGTAAATTCTTTACTGTCTGTATTGCTCGCTCACTTTGTCCATTCGACTGGGGGTATCCCGGGCTGGATGTGGTGTGTACAAACTCCCAGCTCTCTGTGAATGTCCTGAACTCAGCACTTGAGAATTGTGGACCATTGTCTGACATGACCTCGTCTGGAATGCCATGTCTTGAAAACATCGATTTGAGGGCTGTCACCACATGTCGGCTGGTCGTCCCAGTGAGTTTAGCAATTTCAGGATACTTTGAATAGTAGTCCACACACAGCACATAATCACCTTGCTCATAATGGAACAGATCCACTCCAACCTTTGCCCAGGCTCTCTCTGGAATGTCATGGCAGATGAGTGGCTCTTTAGTGTTGCTCCGCCTGAAAGTGTTACAGACAGCACACTTCATTACAACATTTTCAATCTCTTTAGCCATGTTGGGCCAGAACATGACGTCTCTCGCCCTTTCTTTACATTTGACAATTCCAAGATGAGCTTCATGTACTCTTGCAAGCATGTCTGCTCTCAAGCTACTTGGAACGACAAGTCGCTTGTTCTTGAAGAGGAGACCATCAAAACAGGTAAGTTCCTCTCTGAATGTCCAATATTTTCTGATGTCTGCTGGTACATGTCGTATTTCTGCTGGCCATCCTGCTTGGACCATGTCTATGACCATTTGCAATTCCTCATCAGCAGCTGTTTGTGTTCTGAATGTGTTTAGTTTCTCTTCTGTGATTGGTAGCTGAGCTGTTAGTAGATGGACCTGTAGCTCATCCTCCAGGAGTTGCTCCGGTTTCTCTTTCAGATATGCTCGACTCAGTGTGTCTGCGATGTAGAGCTCCTTTCCAGGCTTATAGCTGACCCGCAAATCATAGGGTTGGAGACTCATCAGCATCCTCTGGAGTCTCGGTGGAGCCTTCTGGAGTGATTTCTTAAACACAGTCTCCAAAGGTTTGTGGTCTGTTTCAACATGCACTGTCTTGCCATACACATATTGTTTGAACTTTTCACAGCCATACACAATTGCTAAAAGTTCTTTTTCGATTTGTGCGTATCTCTTCTGACAGTCAGTCAGCGCTCTTGAGCCATAGGCCACCGGCTGTCCGTCCTGGATTATCACTGCTCCCAGACCTTCAGAGCTCGCGTCGACAGACAGTGTTAAATCCTTTTTCACATCAAAATACTTGAGCACCGGGGCTTTGCTCACAAGCATCTTCAGCTGTTCAAAGCTTTTCTGCTGCTCGGCCTCCCAATGCCAAGCTACGTCACTCTCCAGGAGTTTCCGGAGCGGCGCACTCACGTCAGAGAGGTTTGGGACAAACTTTGCCAGATACTGAAGCATCCCTAAAAACCTCAGTAGACCTGACTTGTCTTCTGGTTCAGGCATGTCCTGTAAAGCTCTGACCTTCTCTTGGTCTGGTTTCACTCCCTCTGCAGACAGAACATGGCCAACGTATGTGATCTCTGTTCTTCTGATCTTACATTTGTCTTTGTTTAACTTCAAGTTGATGCTCCTGATCCTGTCCATCAGCGCTCTCAGTCTCCTGTCATGCTGTTCCTCGTTTTCTCCCCACACCAAGATATCATCCACTATGTTCACAACTCCTTCCAAGCCTTCCAGTCTCTGTGCAATGCACTTCTGAAACACTTCTGGAGCTGACGACACTCCAAAAGGAAGTCGTAGGAAGCGGTAACGTCCATACGGGGTGTTGAATGTACATAACTTGGAACTCTCCTCGTCCAACTGTACTTGCCAGAAACCGTGATTGGCGTCCACTACAGAGAAAACCTTTGCATTTGGCATCTCTGCGACGATCTCTTCAACTGTGCGTAGTGGATAGTGTTCCCTTTTTATAGCCTTATTGAGATCTTGGGGATCAATGCAGATTCTCAGTTTGTTGGGCTTCACCACAGTGACCATGCTGTTCACCCAGTCTGTGGGCTCAGTCTGCTTTACAATAACTCCAAGATCCTCGATCCTATCCAGTTCCGCTTTTATTCTGTCCTTCAGTGCTATTGGCACCTTTCTTGGTGGGTGAATGACTGGAGTGACGTCTGGATTGAGTTGGATGTGGTGCAGTCCTGGCACACACCCTAGACCAGTGAACACATCTTCATATTCGCTCAGAATGTCAGTATTGTCTTTCTTATCTACACTGTACACTCTTCTGATTAGTCCTAGTTTTGTGCAGGATTCTCTTCCAAGGATAGCAGGTGAGTCTCTCTCAATGATCTGAAATTCCAGTTCATATTCCTTGTCTTTGAAATCACACTTGAGCTTTGCCTTGCCCTTTGTTGCTATCATGTGGCCAGAGTACGTGACTAGCTTACATCCTGACTTCTGTAGTACAGCATCCTTGTTTGTGATTCTCTCAAAGTCTCTCACTGACAGCACGTTGCACTCTGCTCCTGTATCAAGCTTTACAGTTAGCACACTGTTGTTTAATTTGAGCTTTTGAGTCCATTTCTTACTGTTGTTGTTCACTGTCAAAACTGTATCCAGCTGAAACTCTGAATCTGTTTGCTCACTTGCTCTGATCTCTATACATCCCATAAACATGACATCATCTTCTTCTTGTTCTATCTCATGTACTTTTTTCTCAGTTTTCCTTGGTTTAAACTGTTGTTTTTGTGACCTGCACATGCGACTGAAGTGGTTCTTTAATTTACACTGGTTGCATATTTTCCCATATGCTGGACATTTCTTTGGCTCATGGAAGTAGCCACATCTCTTGCATTCTCCCTTTTCTTTATCAGTCTCATACTGCTTGCTAGCTTTCTTCATTTTGGTAACTTTTATTTTATTCACAGCTACATCTGCTTCCTCGTGTAGTGCTTTCATGTGACTTTGCGTTACCTCACTTGCTCGACAGATATCCACAGCCTTTGTCAGGTTTAAATCCGTCTCTCTGAGCAGCCTAGCTCTCACAGCGTCATTATTTATGCCACAGACTACGCGGTCTTTTATCAGTTCATCTGTCAGCTGCGCAAATTCACAATCCTTTGCCTTGTTCTTTAGGTCCGTCACGTAGGCATCAATAGTCTCATTCGGCCCTTGGACTCGGGTAAAGAACACGTGTCTCAGGTAAGTGATGTTCTTCCGTGGCTCACAGTAGTCTCTAAACATTTCCTTAAGTCCGTCAAAACCATCCACATCTTCATCAAAGTCCATGGTATTAAATACCTTTATAGCTTCATCTCCAGCAACATGAAGGAATGTCGCACATTTCACCTTCTCACTCTTCTCTGCGATGCCCGTTGCGATGAGATAGAGTTCAAACTTTTGAATCCACGTTCGCCAGTTTTCTGCCAGATTTCCCTCGAAGCACAGACTGTTCGGAGGCTTTAATTGTTCCATTTTGTATCTTCTGACACCATGTAATAATGTGTATCTTATTTATGTATGTAAGCACACGGAGACCGACTTGGTTGCGATAACTTCTGTTTACTTCCTGATTGTTCTTTATGACACTGCTAGCAGGTTAACCACAACTCTGGTAACATACTCCACCTAGTGGTAGGAGTCATACATGCACATACATCACAGACAGTAAACGTGTTTATGACAGATAAGACTACACAAATACACCCATCCTAACATGTATATGATAATCCATTGATCCACCGATTGATTATTAAAAAGGCTTGGTTGGAAACAGACGCATCCGACCGGGAGGAGGCAGGAAAACAGCGGAGAATTGAGCCACAAAGCAATACTTCCATTCTGTATATAGATTTTAATAAATATTCTACATATTCAACCTTTAATTTTAGTAAAAAGACCAGTAGAGTGTAGAATAGAGAGAGTCCAATGACTGCCCAGAAAGTAGTTAGGAGCACGTTTGAGGTGATTTGTAGTCGATAAATCTGACGGCAGTAACTTCAGACGAGATTTGATTAAAAAAAAAATTTTTTTTAAATTAACAGCAGGTAACGGCAGTCTCCACTTGGTAGGAAGCCATAGATATACACGTACGTGTATGGTAGGAAGTAGGGATGGTCATGATTAATCGATGAGCGATTATTGATCGTTAAGAATTTTATCGATCACGGAAAATTTTTATCGATTTATTATAAGGGATCATGTAGAGGGCAGAGGTTGTCATGGAGAAATAAACCACGGGTTTATTTTTCATAACAACCAATAAACTCCATATAAGTATTATTATACAGGCCTATTATTATTATTACATGGTTTAAGAGTGAAATAATTCATTAAATATGAAGGGGCGCGTGTGTCGCGGACATGAGCTGTGACACCGCGGCTCCGCCCGCTCTGATCAGCAGGTTTGGTTTTCAGCAGCAGTGTGGAAGGAGCCTCCACTCTCTCTGTAAGTTACAAGCTACAAGTCATTTATCTAACATCACAATTAGTCCGAAGCTGTTTAACGACGGTTAAAATGAAACTTAAGGTAAATATCCTGCATAGTTTGTTTCTCTTTTCTGTGCCACGCTGATCAGAGCGCCGCTCCGCCGTGTGTTGGCCACAGAAAAAACAATAAAACACACGCTTTCACAGTTTGAAAGTGCTTGTGATTTTTTTTGTACAAGTGTAGCCAAACACAAGGCTGAAGCACAAGCACACAGACGTCCGTGTACGTTGTTGTCTGACCTTCTTCCTTCACGGGGACTGCCCTGGATTACTGGCACATGCCATAGCTGCACTTGTAACGGATGTGCACTCACTCCACCCATAAAAGACGTGCTAACCAACCTGCCTAGTGGTTGTCAACCTCTTGGCGAAGAGGTTAGCATCGTCGCCTCCAGTGTGGGAGGTCGTGGGATCAAACCCGACCTAGGGCAGGCCGTGAGAAACACAACCCAGAGGGCCAGATATGACATCGGCTACACACGCAATTTGGTTTTAATTATGAATATTAATATTAATATTAATCTAATATTAATCGATAATTGATCGTTAATTTTCCCGAAGATCGATCAAAAAGATTTCTTCAAATGCCCATCCCTAGTAGGAAGCGCTGTGACGTAAATCGAACGGTCCTAAAACTGCGGTTCTGAAACTGCGGTCCTAGAACTACAGTTACTCCGGTTGTTGCATAACAAATTCAACTTCTCCATGAAGAACGACAGACAGATAGTTCCATTGCTTTTGGGTTTTTTTTACTTGCTTTTCACACACAAAGACAAACATGAATGACAAACATTTGTAAACTAAGCCACGCCCCCAGCAGGCAATCAGCCCATTGACAACTGCTGGGACGTAGTAAAGGTGCGCTTGGTTTGCACACCAGTAAAGCTGCAACACACTCCCGGCCGATGAGAGTGACTCCAGTCAGCTCATCACTAAGAGAGTTCAAGGGGATAAAGCAGCTGTACCGGTCTTCTCAATGTATTCCTGGAAGGAAGCATAACAAGGCATGAGCGAACTTTTCCATCCCTCCCCATATAAACTTCTGTAATTCGGCCAATTCTCCAGAGGTGCTTCGGCATTTTATCCTCGTAGATTAACACAACCTCTCCAGTCTTTAAGTCAGAAGGTCTTTTAACAGAAGAGGAGATGTGTGCAGATCTTAATTCCAGAAGATATTCTTTTCGCCATCGACACCAGAACATGTTCACAATCCGTTGTCTATATCTCCAACGTTTTACCAACTGGGCTTTACTCACGTCAGGAACCGCTGATGTCATGCTGACAGCTGGGGGGAGCGCCGTCAGACGCTGACCAATCAAAAAGTGAGAAGGAGATAGTGGGACAGGTTCTTCACTGCTTGTGTGGGTAAAGGTGATGGGACGAGAGTTAACAACAGCTTCCACTTCAGTCAGAATGGTTTCAATTTCTTCATAATGCAAAGATGCCTTACCAACCACTTTACGTAAGCAGGTTTTCACTGAGCGGACCAGTCTCTCCCACATTCCGCCCCACCAAGCTGCCCTTTCCACGATGAATCTCCAGGAGATGCGATTTCCTGCAAAGAATTCCTGGACTTCTTTTGATGACATAGAATCCCATAACACACTCAGTTCCACATTAGCTCTTTTGAAAGTCTTTGCATTGTCTGAATATATAGTTTTACAAAGTCCTCTTCGTGACACAAAACGTCGAAAAGCCAATAGGAATTTTTCTGTTGTCATATCAGACACTAATTCCAAATGGATAGCACGAGTTACTGCACAGGTGAAAAGAGCAATATAAACTTTATCTTGTGACTTACAGTACAAGGGTCCGGCAAAATCCACACCTGTGTTCTCAAAGGGGGGAGCTTCTTCAATGCGAGACGCAGGTAAGGGAGCAGAAATCTGCTGAGCAGGTTTCACTTTGTGTTTGCGGCAGAGGAGGCAGGCATTTACAGTTCTTTTTGACATCTGTCTTCCTTTCAGTATCCAGAATCTCTCTCGCACTTGATTTAGAGTATCTTGCAGACCAGAATGCATTACTTGTTGGTGACATCTTTTCACTATCATCTCTGAGAATTTATCATCAGAGGGAAGAATGCAAGGATGCTTTTGTTCGAATTTTAAATGAGCCATCTGTAATCTGCCTCCAACTCTTAATATTCCTTGATCATCCATAAAAGGGTAAAGAGACTGGATTTTAGACTGAAAGGAAATTCCTTGACTTGTCTTTATCCTGGAAATCTCCTCTTTGAAACTTTTCCTCTGCGTTACCTGAATCCAATACAGCTCCGCATCAGAGATTTCCTCCGCTGTCAATGGTCCAAGACGTTTTGTTTTCTCTTTAGCGTTGTAGATGAATCTGTTAATCCAAGCAGTCACATGTAAAACTCGGTTGAGGTCACTATAATTTTTCAACTCCAGCAATTCCATTTTCACAGTATTTTCAGAGTCAGTCATTTTTGCAACTTCCATGACTGACACACTTTCATTTACAACTTCATCACTTACTTGTGGTTCAGGTTCGTGTTCACAGAACTGTATTTCTCGTTGCTTGAGCCAGGTTGGACCTGTCCACCACAAGGAATTGTCTTTCAATTGATTAACACTGATTCCTCTAGTCGCAACATCTGCAGGATTATCAATACCGCGGCAGTGACTCCACTGTGCCGGCGAAGTTAAACTCTGTATTTCTCGGACTCAATGTTCCACAAAGGGTTTCCACTGTTTAGCAGAACTCTTGATCCAATGCAAAGTTATCATTGAGTCAGTCCACAGGTTCACTTGGCTCTTTTTCATGTCAAGATGTGTAATGACATAGTTACTAAGTCTAGCTCCAATGAGCGCACCCAGTAACTCAAGTCTGGGTAATGTAACTTTTTTAAGTGGAGCTACTCTTGTTTTAGAAGTAATAAGTGTTACAATGCACTCACCATCTTCTGGGATGATGCGGAGATAGGCAGCTGCACAATAAGCACTTTCACTGGCGTCACTAAAGACGTGCACTTCTAGAGTGACAGGTGCATCCTGCTTCACAAGCGCTGCATGATAACATCTGGCGATCTTAATATTCGTGATGTCAGGCAGTTCATCACACCACTGATGCCACAGATGTGCCAGATCTTCAGGCAGCTCATTGTCCCATTCAAGTCCACGTTCCCACATTTTTTGGAAAAGACATTTCACTCTGATGGTAAAAGGGGAAAGAAATCCCACAGGATCAAATATGCGGGACGCAGCTTGTAACACTCCTCTTTTTGTATCACTCTTATCCTTTAAAAAGTCAATCAGGTTTCTTAAATCAAAAATGAAGTCATCTTGATCAGTTCTCCATGTTAATCCAAGAACTTTTAACACAGTGTTTTTCACTTCAACGTTTCCACTCACTGTGTTTTCCATTTTCTCCTTCCACAGGGTTTTCAGATCCTCAGAGTTTGAGCTCCACTTGCACAGATTCATGTGAGCATCTTTCAAGATGGCTTTGGCTTGCGTTGATACGCTGAGGGCTTCCTCTTCACTCCGTACACTGCAAATCAGGTCATCCACATACAAACACTTGTCCAGAATAGATGTGACAACAGGATATGCTTGCTGGTATTTTTTCACATGATGCCTTATGGTTGCAGCTAATAGAAAAGGACTGGGCGAAGCTCCAAATGGAACTCTGGTGATTCGCATAATGTTAATGTTTGGTTGGCCATATTTTTTAGGCAAGTCGTCAGTCCAGAGAAATCTTAATACATCTCGATCTTGCTCTCTGATGGAGATCTGCAAAAAGGCTTTCGTAATGTCAGCCATAAATGCCACTCTATGGAGCCTGAACTTTAACAGGATACTCAGTAACTCAGGATTCAGATTAGGGCCAGCTGTTAAGCAGTCATTTAAAGATAGACAGCCCGTAGCATGGGAGGATGCGTCAAAGACCACTCGAAGTTTTAAACGCTCCTCATTTATGACAGCTCTATGTGGCAGATAATAGACAGGATTATCAGAAACAATGTTCTCCACACGTTCTACTATGCCTTGGCTGACATAATCTTGAATTACCTCTCGATATTTATCAAAAAGTGGCAAATCATTTTGAAACTTCTTAATGAGCTGATCAAAGCGTCTTTTTGCTACATCGTAATTGGATGACAATTTATCATTTTCATTTTTCCAAGGTAAGCTCACCTGGTATCTTCCTTCGGCGAATTGAACAGACTTTTCAAACCACTGCATCGTCTCCTCGTCACAGTTCTTTGATTCTCGTTCTGTTGCAATCCCGATGGATTCAGTTTCCCAGAATGAGCGCAGTGTGTTGTTTAGTTGTTCCTCCAGACCAACACTCACATGCAGCGTTCCAATGTCTGTGATTTCTTGCTCAGAGGTTACATTCAGCATGGATACTGTACCTTGGATGAGCCAGCCAAATGTGCTTTCTAAGGCAACTAGTTGTTCAGAGAGACGTTCTAATTTCCCAGATACAACTTTCCAATAATGATCACCTCCAATCAGCACTCCGAGTTCCTGCATCTCAATTCCACTCACCGCTGTGTCAGCAAGTTGCATGCCTTTGCGCTCCAGATCTCTGCGTAATTCTTCTCTCGCAACTTTCATAATAGAAGTACACACACGAGGGGTTTCTAGTACATCTATTTCTACACGTTGGCCATTTCTTATGTTACTCAATGTTAGCTTTACTTTATTACAAGTTACATTCTTTGGTTCACTCGAGCCAAACGTGTGTAGTCTTAGAGTTTCTTCACCTATTTTAGGGAGGTTAAGTGTACGAGAGATGTCTTGACGCACAAAGCTGCGCTGACTCCCTCCGTCCAGAAGGCAGCGGGTGAGTTGTCTTTTTACTGGAGTCTCGATCCACACAGTTGCAGTTTGGAGTAGAACTGTCTCTCGCTTTGACTCAGATGGTGAAACAGAAATCACCGTATCAGATGTCTCTGTTTTTCTTGTCCATTCATTTCCATCAAAGGAGCAAAGAGCTTTGTGGTGACGTCTGTTACAATTTTCACAAGAAATGCCTTTAGTGCGACAGTCCTTGGCAACATGTCGAGTTCCAAAACACACAAAGCATCTTCCTTGTTTCTTCAGTTTTTCTCTTTTTTCAGGCACAGACATTTCATTACAACGTTTAGACATATGATCAGATTTTTCACAAAAGAAACAAACTTGTCTGTCTTGACTTGAAGCATAAAGAGCAGAAGCTGTCATCATATTTGGTTTCCTGCGCATTTCCCATGCGCTGTGAGTCTCTTTTTCTCGTTCCTTACCGGTGCGCTCTTTTGCGCTCTGGGTCATGTTGGAGGTGCGCTCTCGGCTGTCCACTTCCTTTTGAATGAACCCCATCAGATCCTCAACTTTCCAGACATCGTCCTCATCTTTTTTCCGGCTAAACTCCAGCGTCATCTCCTCCGGTATAAGTTTCATCAGAATGGGACACAGTAAACTACCGTAGGTGTCGGAAACAACTCCCATAGAAGCCAAACTACGGATCTGTATTTCACAGTTATCATAAAGATATCTGAGTGCTTTTACATCACTGGCATTCTTGACAGGATTAAGATTAAGAAGCTTGGTCATGTGTGCATTAATAACAAGATCCTTTCGGCCAAACCTTTTTTGTAGCAGTTGTATGGCATTATCATAATTGGCTTCGGTCATCGGCAGTCCTGCGACCACATTTGCAGCTGCTCCTGTGAGATACGACCGCAGGTAGCTGAACTTGTCCGTCTTCGTCAGGCTGGGATTTCCATGCACAGCCGTCTCAAACTGTCCCCAAAAATGCTGCCAGAGGCTAATATCCCCTGTGTACTTCTCAATCACAAGTTTGGGCAATTTCACGTTTTGACGCTTAACATCCACTTCAGAAGATGTCACAGAGCTTGCTTCTCCTTGCGCTCTCCTGATCACTCGCTTTAATTTTGTCTTCCGCTTAGTTATGTGTTCCTTATATTCCAAGGATCTTGAAACTTCCTCCTCCAAGTCCTCCGTCTGCGTCTCCTCTTCGATTTCTGCATCAAGTTTATCCAACAATTCTTCTTTTAATAGCAACTGTTCCAAGAACTCCTCAAGTAAATCAGGATCCGGTGATTCCTTACTGAGTTCATCGTCAACCTTGCTGATTAACTTGGTTGTAGACCCACGGACTGGGGTTCTCTTCTTTTTCAATCGATCAGCCATTTTTCTTTTCTTTCTTCTTTATTGTCATGCATCTGAGACTTTTCATCTCTTCTTACCCCCTTGTCCCGGGTTTTGGCACCAAAATGTTGCATAACAAATTCAACTTCTCCATGAAGAACGACAGACAGATAGTTCCATTGCTTTTGGGTTTTTTTACTTGCTTTTCACACACAAAGACAAACATGAATGACAAACATTTGTAAACTAAGCCACGCCCCCAGCAGGCAATCAGCCCATTGACAACTGCTGGGACGTAGTAAAGGTGCGCTTGGTTTGCACACCAGTAAAGCTGCAACACCGGTACTGCAGCTTCACCCTACTCGCCACAGGTGGAGCTGACAGGTGAAGAGGCGGAGTCAGAAGCAGCTTCCCATGAATATTAATGAGCTGTTTTCTCTCTATGTGACTGTTTAACCTGCTTCCTGTTGCTTCAGCTGTTGGACTTTGATTTTCTAAACTTGTTCTTTCTGAAGCTTCTTCAGCTCTGAACAGATGATGAGACACTGAGCGCTGTCAACAAGGAGCTTTGTCCTCAACTCACTGATTTTATTCTTTATTCAGATTGAGGAACTGCAGGTTGTCAGAGATCAGCTGTTCTTCTCTGGTCTCAGCTCTGAAGTCCAACCCCTCCCACCTGAGACACCTGGACCTGAGCAGCAACATCAACCTGCAGGATTCAGGAGTGAAGGATCTGAGTGGTTTTCTGGAGAGTCCAGACTGTAGACTGGAGACTCTGAGGTCAGTTCACTGACTGTTACTGTTGTAGATCTTAGGGGTGTGTGTGTGTGTGTGTGTGTGTGTGTGTGTGTGTGTGTGTGTGTGTGTGTGTGTGTGTGTGTGTGTGTGTGTGTGTGTGTGTGTGTGTGTGTGTGTGTGTGTGTGAATTATCAATCATTTTTCATCTTCTTTTATTCTTTATTCAGATTGATGAACTGCTGGTTGTCAGAGATCAGCTGTTCTTCTCTGGTCTCAGCTCTGAAGTCCAACCCCTCCCACCTGAGAGAACTGGACCTGAGAGGAAACAACCTGAGCTCTTCTTCTTCAGCTTTGCAGCAGCTTCGTGACCTTGTGAAGAGTCCAGACTTTCGACTGGAGACTCTGCAGTGAGTCTGATCTGTAGCTGTTTCCACAGCTGATGACTGTGGGAGTAAAATAAAATGTAAAGAGTAAAGTGCAGCAGGTGAACCTGTCAGGATGTGACATCACATATGACATCATATATGACATCACAGACACAGAAAACGCTGCAGCAGCTTCAATGTGTCAATCATCAGTGATCCAGTTACAGGTAAAGGTGTTGAGTCAAACAGGAACAATGAGGTTCACCTGTCACTCACCTGAGAGTCTAGAAAACTCCTTGTTCACCAGAATCAATATGAACCATCAACTGTTCTTGTTCTGACTCAACTGATCAGCAGATTCAGTCAATACACGATCAATACAAGTTTCTCTATCAAATGTCAACAGCCAATCAGAAGCTGAAACACACTGACACATTACAGCTGATCACACACTGAAGAGTTCATCACCTCCCTAAACCTTCTCCTTCTTCTCCTCTACAGGATATGGTGAGAGAGAGTGTGTGTGTGTGTGTGTGTGTGTGTGTGTGTGTGTGTGTGTGTGTGTGTGTGTGTGTGTGTGCGTGCGTGCGTGCGTGCGTGCGTGCGTGCGTGCGTGCGTGCGTGCGTGCGTGCGTGCGTGCGTGTGTGTGCGTGTGTGTCCAGTCCACCATCGTCCCTGACAGGTCATCATCAGTGAGTCTGGACTTAGAGCTCATCAAGATCGTCTCCAGTTCCTCTTCAGTGTCACAGCTGCAGCTCAGGAGGAACTTCCTGTTTGGGGGAATTTCACAATAAAACGACTTTGACTGTGAAGACGAGTTGGACTCAGACGGTTGACGCCTTGTGTTCTTCATGTTCTTCTCCAGAGGGAATACAAGGTTGTTCTTCTCCATGTCTTCATGACAGTGGTGTCCATTGTTAAACTGGGCTTCACCATGTCACAGTTTTGAGACATAATATACTCACTGTATTTGTGTCATATGTTCATGTTAAATTTCCAGTGAACTATGGGAAAGAATCTGGTCCCCCTCTCTAACAGGCATTTACTCCTTAACAAGGTTAAGGAAACTTCCTTTAAAATCATGAATCACTGTTACTCTGTCAAATCTTTTATAGTTAGATTTAACAAGGACATTGCTGTATCTTGCACTTTTTGTAACCTGCACCAAGAGACTGTCTTCCATCTATTCTGGTGATTACACTCAGTTTATGGCAAGGTATCTGTCGTTTTATATTGGACCACATTTATAATGCCTTTGTACTTTGCTTGAATGATAGGAGAGAGTTTGATAATGATTTTTTTTCTCTATTTTATCATATTCCTGCAAAGTTTTATATCTACAAATGTAAAGTATTAAAAGTAAAATCCTCTTTCTCTGTCTTTAAAAAAAAGATCAATTCCTATATCAAATCACTAACTTTGCAACACTCTTGTAACACAAATGCTATAAAGATGATAAATGTGTTTTTCTATTATCTTAATATACAGTTTTTCCCCATGTTTTGCACCATTTTCATTTCATTTCTGTCCTGTAGGCATTATATATATTTATGTATAATTTGTTCTTTTCCTTGATATTGTTCTGTGATTTCCCTTTATTTCATTACAAATAAAGTTAATTAAAAAAAAATAAGTCCAGTGAACTCATCGTCATGTTGGAGAAACCAGTGTTAGATGATCTGAGACAACAATTCCTCTTTTTTCACCTTTCACCCTCTTTTTTCTAAACAGCTTTATCCTTTCTTTTTTTTAAGTATATTTTTTGGCGTTTTTGCCTTTTTTATTTGATAGGACAGTGAGATAGACAGGAAAGGGGGAGGCAGAGAGAGGGGGAATGACATGCAGAAAAGGTCTGCCCGATGCGGGATTCGAACCGGGGACACCTGCGTTGAGGACTGTATAGCCTCTACATGGGACGGCCGCCTTAACCACTGCGCCACGCACCGCCCCTAAACAGCTTAATCCTTACTTTCAGTTAACTGGCGTTCAGCTTGCCTTACTGAAAATAAAAGCTTTTCCTTATTTATCAGGCTTTTTGGAAGAAGTCATAGTGAGATTGTTTCACTACCAGTATCATCTACCTGATTCTTATTATGAAATCCAAAATCAACTGTTGTGGTACAATAGTAATATTGTGACTAACAATTGTGAAAACAAGTGTTCTTTTCACTAAACCAATGTTTGAAAACAGCATATTATTTGTAAATGAGCTTTAAAATAGTAAAGGGGAAATTATGTTTTATGATGAATTTATAGATGTATACAGTAACGTCTGTGTGACTCTTTGAGCTCCGGGCTTAAACCACCAGGCCTTGTTCAGTCACTTAAATCTCCTCCGTCCTCCTCCTGATGCTTCGTTTCATCTTAGACTTAGACTTTATTCGTCCCAGAAGGGATAATTTAGTTTCCACTCGGCCGTACATTTACATGAAGGACATTATACAAATAAACACACAGAGCAGCAAAACAGAACATCACACAATTAGCACACAAAAGCAGACTTATAACGAACAGTGTATGGCACAAACGTTGACTGTGACAGACAAGAGAGAGGAGGAGAATGTGAACGGGTCTATTGTTTACTGTGGCTATGACTGCAGGGATTTAACTCTGTCCCATGCGAGCCTTTCTGAGTTTAAGTGACCGATACCTACGACCTGGGGGCAGTGGGATGAGGTATTGACTGAGTGGGTGTGTATTGTCCTGTTCTATTGAGATTGCAAAGTGACTTATGGGTCTATTGTTCAGTTCTGTGAGGTTGGGTGTGGGAACAAATATGATTTTGGAGGCGAGGTGCGTGATGCGTGTTAATTAGGTCTGGTTGTTGGTGGCTGAAATCCTGGTGTAGGAGCAGATGGAGCAGTAGAGGAGGACTGGCTCTTATCAAGTAGGTGGAGTGCTTTGAATTTTCTGAGCACGAACGGGAACGAGTAGAACGAGTCAGTGCTGTCGCAGCCGAGCGTGCGCCATCTTGGTTGCTTCTCTTGATCTTCAGCGTCTTCATCAGGTCCACAGGTGTAAACACACTGATCTGATTGGTCACACCGCCCACACCTGTCCTGATTTTCCCAGCATGCACCTGTGCGGTTCCCAGCATGCACCAGAGCCAATCAGGACGTCTCACACCGAGTTTAATGACCTTTAATATCGTCCCTGAGCTCAGTTTCATTGTTTCACTGTCCGTCACCGTGACGTCACTCAGCTGCTGTGATGTCACGACCCCCCTGTGACCTCACACAGCGACTCCAGCAGCTGGAAGTAGTTGTACTTGATGTCGTAGTCCATGTCGTACCAGAAGTTCACTGCAGAGAGAAGACACAACACCTCACGTTACCACTCTGACTGTTGATGTGTTTGTCTCAGAGGAAGATGAGGGTTTACCTGCAGCTCGAGCACTGGAATAAGAGAGTAACGACACTTCCATTGAGTCCCGTGGTTAAAGCCTCATGCCCCCGAGTGGCAGGATATGGGTATTGCAAAAGTGCCCAGAAAACCCATTCACTCCAATGTATGTGTGTTGCCCACTTGCTGGTAAATTGATGAAAACGGCTGTGTTTTTGTTTTTAGGTGTCTTGGTCATATCACATTATACTTATAGTCTATTTTTTTAATTATAAAATGTAGATTGAAAAATTCATGTAGAAAACTGTTTTTTTTTACTAGCCATGTGTTAATGTTTATCTGTAAGGGGTCCATGATGATGCTATTAACGTGGGTGATCTAGAAATGTCCTTAAAGGGACAACGAGGAGTTTTGTTAAAGTGAAGTGTTTTCTCACTACATTTATGAGCCTCCGCACCGTGAAATTCTTTGACCGGTGCAAGACAGACTCATGTTTTCATTCATCAAGAATTAAAGTCAGAGGTTGGAAGACGATCACATACCGTCGTAGTTCCCACCATAAACGGAGATTCATACGGCGGCGTTATTCTCATGACTCGCCACGAAACCGAAAGTAAAGAAACGCTGGTCGGCTCGCCCAGCATTTCCACCACCACTAATAATAACAAAATAACCATAGAGACAAAACCATAGATTTATCTAAAATGGACCATTAACAAGTGGTAACGGAGATTCATCCACATTAATGAGACTTTTTTATTGTCGCAGAATTTTTCATTCTGCCGACAGAGAAACTCCTCGTTGTCCCTTTAAATGATTGAAAATACCACACTTGGTCATTCACCAACAATGCAGAGATGTCAGTTCTTGGGCGCTTTTGCAAAACCCATATTCCGCCACCAGGAGGCGCTTCCATTGGACCAATGCGTGTCGTTACTCTCTTATTCCAGTGCTCTTACCTGCAGCGTGTGATTGGCGGGGGGGCGAGGGGGGCGGGGCTTGTTTTACCTGCAATGCAGCCGTGTGACTGTCGGACGTGGTGGAACCACAGCGACGGCAGGTACAGCATCTCTCCGGCCTTCACGCTGCAGTGGACGGGCCGAGCTCTCCGGTACTGAGGGTGTCGCTCCAGGTCGGGGTCCAGAGGGTCCAGAGGGATCCACGGGACCTGGGGGGGGGGAGGGGGTTAAACAGTCTAAAGGGATAGTTCACCCAAAATTCAAATTTCACTCATTATCTACTCACCCTCATGTCGACTAAGAGCTGTGAGAAGTTTCAGAGTCCTCCGTGGCTTCTCTGAGTTACGGGGGGTCCGTGCTGCAGTATTGGATGGATACCAACTTTCTTCGTCCAAAAAGACACACCAAAAAACATCCAAATACCTCCATGCTGCTCGTATGTAATGTCCGTCTTGTATTGAAGCCCCGACATGAGAAATTGTTCCAGAAAAAATTAAATAAGTCTATATTTTAAGCTTGTTTGTAGCGGAAGCTCCCAGTGTCTCAGTTCACTGCTCTTCCTGTGTGACCGGCGGAACAATTTCTCATGTCGGGGCTTCAATACAAGAGGGACATTACAGACGAGCAGCATGGAGGTATTTGGATGTTTTTTGGTGTGTCTTTTTGGACGAAGAAAGTTGGTATACTGCTGCGCGGACCCCCCCGTAACTCAAAGAAGGCACAGAGGACCCTGAAAATTCTCACAGCCCTTAGTCGACATGAGGGTGAGTAGATAATGAGTGAAATTTGAATTTTGGGTGAAATATCCCTTTAAACTGGAGCAGAGAACTGAGATCAACAGACTACACCCGAACGCACCACGCACCTTCTCAGCGTCACTCTGATCCACGACCTCAAACTCGCCGTCCTCCCGTTGGCGGTACACAGCCGGCTGGTACACACCTGGCCGAGAGACGAGACCGTTACCATGGTTACCGGTGTCCGTCGTGGACGCTAAAAGGCGGACGGACGGGCGGTTGCTATGGTTACCGTAGGGGATGAAGGGGCGGTCTGTGGGCGGCAGCAGGATGAAGTTCTTCTCTCCAGAAATGACACAGTAAAGGTTCTCGTAGTGATCCTTGTGCACTGGGAGTTTAAAAAGCTGTTTCAACAGTGTTGTGTAATATTTCATCAAATAATATAAGAATAAAATGAAACACCCTTTTCTTTTTCATTGTAAAATACTGTTAAATAGTATTTTATTTTATATTTTCCTGTGTGATGTACCTGACGACTCTGTAGGTCAGTGATCCTCACTATTTTTTTCACAAGAGCCACATTGGCAGCGCAAAATCAAGGGGAGAGCCACTTTTGCGACAACATACTAAGTCACCTTTGCAAATGTGCATTTCTACATATAAATTGGACATCCCACAAGAAAAAATGTGTATTTGTAGTTTGTTGTTGCAATCACAGTGAGGGTTTGTTAGGGTTCATGCCGTGCAGAACAAATAAAAATGTGTCTGTCCCCTTGTCTTGAAATGTTCTGTGCTCATCTTGTATGCTTCCTATATTACACCTGCCGTCTGCCTGCTCGTCCCCTCTCTGGTGTCTTCGTGCTGATTTTTGTTTGCTGCTTCCTCAGACTCATTTTCCTCACCCACTCCACTATTCGTTACAACACTGTGTGTCTGTCCGTCTGGTTTTTGAGCTGGTTTCTGTCCCTTTTCTTGTTAAAAACGGTCCATCACGCTGGCTAGCGGAGCTAACGTAACGTAGCTGCCTGCAAACGTGCGCTGTGGTCAAGTGTTGTAAACAATGCCACATGGCTTGCGGGCTGCGTTGCCAGGTTTGACAATGCCCCCTTTAGGGGTCACCATTAAGGCTTAAAATACTTCCTTTCACCTTCATTATTTGGGTGAAGGCAGGGAGAAGTATAATTCAGATGTTTGCGTTTTTGTAGTCCAGTGTTGTATATTTATGTAGCACATGAAAAAATGTATTGGCTGTGTTACCACATAGGAAGCTACCATGTGAGCCACCAATTATAGCTTGACGAGCCGCATGTGGCTCGCGAGCCGCGCAATGAGTAACACTGCCGTAGGTGAACTATTGTGTCTATTGTGTGTTGTGTGAGTTGTGTGAGTTGTGTACTGGACCCCAGGATGAATAGCAATAAAACACAGACAGAAAGTTGGAAGTGAAAACACAGTATGAGTGAGTGAGTGTGAGGTTCAGATCTCACTGGAGGTGACGGCGTTCCCTTCTCCGAGCCAAAAGTTGACGGCGTCAGGAAGCTTCCCTGAGAAAAGAGGAAGACGACTCAGGTGAGACTGAAGCTGGTGTTTAAAGCTGTACAGAAAAGAAAATTGAATTTGAGCCCACTCTGGGTCATAAAATTAGTGTAATAACTCATCTATCAGACGTTGTAGGCCAAACTTTGTGCAAAATTATATTTTTGAGTAAATCCGGGATGAAAGTGTGTATTTTTTTTTCGCATTGGATAATGCAGGCGCACGGATTATACGTCAGCCTGTACACGATTCACCAGCCACTGATATTGGATCTGTAATCCGTCATTCAAACGTCTGAGACACGCACACACACACGGAGCTCGGGCTCGCCCCAAGCTTTGAATATCCCGCCCACTCGATAACGACCAATCAAATTCGTTTTCCTCACTCGGGTAAACTCGTGTTGCAGCTCGTGACAACTCGGCGCGACAAACAGGACAAACGGCCGTTTCTGTAGCTACACCTTTAACACTCTTCAGAGTCTTCAGAGTAAACCTCCTAAACTTCGTAAACTTCCTGTTTCCACACTGAACCCACACCACCACACACACACACACACACACACACACACACACACAAGCTGTGTTTGAAACCGTCTACTACCCTTAATTCTGTTGATGTCACTGTATTGAGTTTTTATATTTTTTCATTGTGACAGTAACCGGTTAGATCCCAACATGTGGTCAGTTTATCCACATGACGCCTGTGAAGCCGGTCATCTGACTTACCGGCAGGTTTTTATTGGTTTACCGCCGGCTGGTTAAATTCTGTGTAGGAGGTAAATGTTGGTCTCATTGATGAAATGTAACACTTGGCTGTGGCAGTCGCATTAGTTTGTTTGAATGAAAAGTGAAGCTTCAGGTGTGAACTGGACAGAAGAGCAGCGCACTACATACGACATTTAAGCCAAATCAGTACGGCCTAGCAGGAGAGGAGGTGGTTTCAAATACAGCCAGTATGAAGTGAAGTTTTATTTTTTGGACTCATGCCTGAAGGATGGCCAGAGAGAGACAAATATTAGTTTAGTGTTCTGTTAGTGGCGGGCAACAAGGCCCTCACGAGAAAATGGCTTTCACAGGAGAGGACATACTTGTTTTGTTTTACGTTGGAAGAAATGGATGGACTATATAACACCACGCAGGCCAGACTTTGACTCGTTTAACTCTAGATAATATGCTATGTGTGTAGCAATAACCATACCTCACTCCCTATGTGTTCATGTTTTATTTTTTTTATGTTCCTTTATTCCTAGAAAAGGGACATTCATGCTGATACTCGATGACTAATGATTTAAATGTATGTACATGACACATCTGTTGCAGAATGTCAGTAAAAAGGTAAATAATAAAATAAACAGATGTGTCCATCCTACTGTGACCTCACCCAGTGCGCTGCTCATCCAGGGAACGTGAGGCTCCACGTCGTCGGTGAGCTCCGGCAGCTCCTCCAGCAGGTTGGAGCACTGCTTCTGGACGTAGAACACGCCGCGCTGCTGCACCTGCACACACACACACACACAAAGAGACACACACTGTTCTTACTGCCCCAAGGATCCAACATGGCTGCTGAGTGAGTGAGTGTCAAAGATCCTCTATCTACCAAGACCCCCCATGAACGGCTGCTCCAATAATAGAAAAGGTTTCACTTCCTGTCTCTCTGAGTGGGCGTGGCCAACCGTCAGTTTCACTTCCTGTCTCTCTAAGTGGGCGTGGCCAACCGTCAGTTTCACTTCCTGTCTCTCTAAATGGGCGTGGCCAACCGTCAGTTTCACTTCCTGTCTCTCTAAGTGGGCGTGGCCAACCGTCAGTTTCACTTCCTGTCTCTCTAAATGGGCGTGGCCAACCGTCAGTTTCACTTCCTGTCTCTCTAAGTGGGCGTGGCCAACCGTCAGTTTCACTTCCTGTCTCTCTAAGTGGGCGTGGCCAACCGTCACCACCTCGTCTGTGAACGTGTGTGTGGATTTATACAATGTGTAGGTAGATGAAAGTGAGATATTTATATTTTCCTATGATAACATTAAATATTTACACTAGTAACAGTCATATTTAGCATGATGAAAATAATTTAAATCATTTTGACGGGAGTTCGCGGCCGTTTCCATGGTTTTCAGTCGTTGTCATAGTTGCGGTAAACGCATGGATCTATTAACGCTGGCTTTTAACACGGATGTCAGTCTGTGTGGTATCCACTGTTAAAAGCTGCTGTGATGATCCATGCCTTTTACACATTTAAAAAAAAATAAATAAATAAATAAATCCATGCATTTACCGCGACTACCGAAACCATGGAAACGTAAACATAAAATTCCACCGGAAGAGCAAAACCGGCAAAACAGGCTACGTTTTAGACGTTCGGAGAAAGGTGGATACAGGAAGCTGACTCGTCTCTGTGTCTCACCTTCCCCTCGATGATGTCGAGGACGGCAGAGAAACTCATCCGTCTCTCTTCAGGCATCACGAAGCGATCCCCGTTGACGGCGTCGGCGTAGCCGTTGGGCGTCACCGCCACGCTGATGACCTTTGACCCCACCTTCTCCCTGCAGACAGGAAGCAGGATTTTTTTTTTATTTTATTTTTTTACGGTCACCATGGGACCTTTTTTATTTTTTTATTTAAACAAATGCATTTACAAACTAGTCAGGCAAATATTATATCTGTCCAAAATTTAACAAGAGCAGACATCATGTTTCAGAGATAAGAATTAAGAATAACATTAAATAAACAAAAATTAAGATAAGTGAGTAAAAAACAAAACAAACACATATCAAATGTATAGAAGGGAAGAGAAAAAGAAAAAGAAAATAAATAAATAAAAACATACATTACATCATTCAGGATTAAAACAATTGTTACGCTACATTAGTCAGATCATTTTTGAACATTGCATAGAGGTCTTTGGCATGTTTGGATTTAATACATTTTAGGGACTTAATATGGAGATGGAATTCATTTAAAAGTATGTGAAGATGGGTGGAGTTTTTAGATATTTGGCTTTGTGAATAAAGAATTTGGCTAAAGGATTAGTAAGACATTTATCCTTAAATCCAATTGTTTGTCTTTTAATATAACACCATAGGTAATACTGTTGTAGTTTAAGTCTGGCATTGTTGCTTCTTTTCTTTTCAACCAGTCTGTAAATCATTTCCAGACAGGAAGCAGGATGAATCTCACCCGACCTCAGAGCAGCCGTGCAGGGGGCGGGGGGGCGGGGCTTCCTTACCTCAGGTACTGCGGCGTCCACCTGGACAGAGCCGGCCAATGGCTGAAGGCGTTGCGGATGATGCAGGGTTTGTTTGGACCAATCCAGTCGCGGTAGAAGTTCAGCGGGTCGGGAGGCTCGTCCAGGTACGGCACCGACTGGTTCAGGTACAAGTCTGCAATCAGTAATCAATAACCAATCACACACACACCTGGCCTTCAAAATAAAAGACACACACACAAACACACACCTGGCCTTCAAAATAAAAGACACAAACACACCTGCCCTTCAAAATAAAAGACACACACACACACACACACACACACACACACCTGCCCTTCAAAATAAAAGACACACACAAACACACATACCTGCCCTTCAAAATAAAAGACACACACACACACCTGGCCTTCAAAATAAAAGACACACACACACCTGCCCTTCAAAATAAAAGACACACACAAACACACACACCTGCCCTTCAAAATAAAAGACACACACAAACACACATACCTGCCCTTCAAAATAAAAGACACACACACACACATACCTGCCCTTCAAAATAAAAGACACACACACAAACACCGGATCTTCAAAATAAAAGACACACACAAACACACATAACCTGCCCTTCAAAATAAAAGACACACACACCTGCCCTTCAAAATAAAAGACACACACCCCAATCACCATGACTGATCACTGGCAGAGAGAGTACTACAGCTACAACTACTACAGAAACAGAAGTACCAGTAGTATTACCATAGGATTAGTAGTAACAGTATCGTAGTATTAATAGTAACAGTATCGTAGTATTAGCACCTCAGTATTCGCAGTAACAGTAGTAACCGACCGAAGTATTAGTAGTATTAGTAACAGCAGTATTAGTAGTAACAGTAGTAACCGTAGTGTTAGCAGTAACCGACTGTAGTATTAGCAGTAACAGTAACAGCAGTAACCGACTGTAGTATTAGCAGTAACAGTATCTGTATACAGGAGAAACCTCAGTACTCAGTAGTGATACTACAACTGTAACTCTGAGACAAACTGTTTGTAAAAATGGGATAAAACTGCCTCATTGTACTAGTAGCTGCTATCTGAGCAGAGGAGGTCACCTGGCACAGTGTGTTCTCTGGTCTGTTGTGGTTCAGTCCAACAGGTTCGATTCTGAGCCGTGGCCCTTCACTGTGTGTGTGTTGTACTCTCTCTTTGTCATAAACTCTGCACTACTACACCAATACTCTACAGTTACTAGATTGGTGACAATAATAATGTTATAATGTGAAAAAGAAAGAATTGTCCTAATAATGAACAATAAAGTCTGACGTCTACATTACATTCTAGTACTATCAGGAACATTAGTAGTACTATCAGCAGTAGTAACAGTAGTACTATCAGGAACATTAGTAGTAGTAACAGTAGTATCAGCAGTAGTAACAGTAGTATCTTCTCACCATGAGCCTCCAGTGAGAAGTCGCTGAGTCGCTCCGTCACAGTCGCCATCTTGTCTTGTCCGTCGGTTGTAAATAATCACGGGCGGTGTTGAAGTTGATGATGTTATAACAATAAACGTTACAACGGATCAGTCCGACTCAAACCACCCAACCTCACGCCGCCATGCTGCTGTGTTTACATCTGGTGCGCATGCGCAGGGCTGCGGCGCCGCGGTGGTGATCAACCAGAGCGCCGCCTGCTGGACGGAGGGTGAACTGGTAACTGCAGTTTAAATCATTATCCACCTTGAGTCCTGTCCCTCGCGACGTCAGTTTAATTACCGTTTATTATATATTGTGTGTATTGTGTGTATTGTTCCTGCAGCAGTCAGATATTTTAACCACAAATAGCGGCTGTCTATTGTTGTTGTTGTTGTTGTTTTTTAATCTTCTGGAGGTGTATATTTTTTTATATGTATTTATTTATCCTTGCCTATATTAATATCAATTTAAATCACTTGCTTTGAGCAGCCTACTCTGTTGTATGAAGTATCCAATCATGTTGATAAGTTTTGTGCAATGGTATGGAAATGTTTGTATTGTTTGTTAGGTGGATGTTTGTGTTTTTATTGCGTGGCAAAGCAGTTTCCCCTTGGGGATCAATAAAGTTTTCTAATCTATTTTTAATACCCTACACTGAATAATGGGGAAGGCTCTGTACTTTGTGTTGTTTTATTTTTTATTCAGTCTTTGTTTTATTATCTTATTGTGCTTTTATGCTTTTATGGTGATATGGATCATCCCCTTGGGTCTGAAATAAAGAAATGAATGAATGAATATTATGTATTACGTGTTTTTATGTCTCTATTCTCACGTGTCAACATAAAAGTGTAGGTATTTATTTCAGGATGTACACTGATCACAACATAACTACATACAACAACAAATGTCAGGTGTGTGTGTGTGTGTGTGTGTGTGTGTGTGTGTGTGTGTGTGTGTGTGTGTGTGTGTGTGTGTGTGTGTGTGAGTTCAGGGTCTCATCAGTGTGATGGGATGCAGCTGTGTAGCTCAGCCTGGAGTCTCACCGTGGCAGCTCTTCAGTCATGGATGAGTCGGCGTTGGAGCGTTTCTTTGATGATTCCATAGCAACCGTGAGTAGAGATGAGAGACGCTGCCGCTGTTTGAACAGAGAAAACTTTATATATATTTTTTTATTTTCATTTTTATTTTTAAACTTTATCATCAAATAGTATGAACAAGCAAGAGAGAAAACTTTATTTAAACAGGCGGCTCCACCGGTGACGTCATGTGTGGCTGTTAGTTTTTTTTTTTTATTGAGGTATCTTCACATTGGTAATAGATAAATTGCACAGCTATCTTAATCAGTCAAGAACAAAAAGAAAAGAGGACGTGAGGGTCTCAGTCCACAATAGTAAAGAAGTCCAGCAAAGAAAATAACTTTAGGGCATTTTTGCTTTTCATGTAATGCAAAGATTTTTTTTTTTATACATTCTGAGTTGGTTTATCCTCCATTGAAGTGGGGTTTCACTTTGAGGTATTTACATCTGTTGATGAAATGTTTTCCAAGGCAAATTAAAATGTTCACCAAAAAGTCCAAGTTATTTCCAACCTTGATCCACATCCAATTCAATGGGGGCAAAATAATGTGTTTAGTTATGTGTGGCGGTTAGTAGTCACTTCTTTTTAAAACAAACAAATAAATAGATACATTCTCCCGTGGTGTGTAGTTTCACAGAATGATGGTGAATTACAGGTGAAAACATTAAAGTATCTCTCCATCAGGCCTCACGGTCACAGTTCACACACACTAACACACACAGGAGGAACAAAGTAAAACTCAACGACCGGGATTTAACGGTTAACGCTGCTAACGTTAGATTAGCCACCAGCTAACTGTTAACATTAAAACAACTAGTAACTTATGAAGCAGTTTTAACTCTTCGTGTCTCTCACCGGCATCATCACAGAACATCAGCGGTGTTGTCTGTGACATCTTCACAGGTATGATAAATAAATAAAATGCACTTTAACCGGCGAATATAAAGTTTTTACAGTTAAATTAACGGAAATTAACGACGTTATCAGACTGTTGCCTAGAAACGGGGCCCACCCACGAAGTCTGCAGGGGCTCGTTAGTGTGGCTTTTCAAAATAAGAGCTTCTAACTGAACGATCACAATAAAAAGCAACAAATTAAAATTTAATTTAATTTAATTTAATTTAATGTAGGGCAGTGTGCACCTTCAATAATGACAGGATTAGTTACACATGCACACACCCACCCAGGTCTGATTGATTGATTGATTGATTGATTGATTGATTGATTGATTGATTGTTCGTTCGATTGAATTGTGTGTCTTGTATCTGTGTTCTTTTTACTCGCTGCAACAATAATTGTCCTATGGGGACACAAATAAGAACCTTGATTGATTGATTGATTGATTGATTGATTGTTCGTTCGATTGAATTGTGTGTCTTGTATCTGTGTTCTTTTTACTCGCTGCAACAATAATTGTCCTATGGGGACACAAATAAGAACATTGATTGATTGATTGATTGATTGATTGATTGATTGGTTTCCTCCTGCAGGACAGCTTTGAGTTGGGGGAGGACCTGGGTCTCCATGGCGCCGCCCCCTCCCTGACCCCGGGCCGGGAGCTGGGGGAGGAGCTGGACCTGAGTTTCCTACCTGATGAACTGGGCACAGGTATGATGATGACATCACTGATCAGTTACTGTCTTTGCTTCTTTACAAAATGAGATTAAAAAAAACAAACAAGCAATGGTACAAGAAGACAGAGCCACCGTCACAGGAAGTTTGGTTGAAAGTTATGGACGAAATACATATGGAACAACTGACTTATAAAATAAAGACTCGAGAGGATCAATACTGCTGGAAGTGTGAGAAATGGACTGAATATACATAAAAACGACAGGACAAGGACCATCACATTGACATTGAAACAGGATCAAACTGTAGCAGCATGGTGATCAAGCATGGTGATCCATGTTCTTTTTCACTTTTAGTTTTTTTATTTGTTTCCCCCCACCCCCTTCTCCCTTGTATAATGTTTATACACTGCTAAAGAAAAACAATAAAAAGAAAGTATCAAAAAACAAAAACAAACAAACAACTAAGGTAAAAGCAGATAATGTAGAAGCTTAAAGTTTAAAAAGAGACGTAAAGAAATGATTCTCCAGAGGTACATTGAATAATTCACACAAGGTGTTTGCTTACTTACTATTTGGATTAAAATGTGGCAGGAAATGGTGCATAGTGGGATGGAGGAATGAAATAATAAATGTAACGTCTTTGTGCTATGATTTTAATTAGAACATATAGTTAAAATTACAGGGGTAGGATTAGATAAATTAATACTTCTTCCTACTCCTTTTCGCTCATGTAAACTGCGTTGCTTATGAGATGTTACTTTTTTGTGTATACATTTTTGCTGTTCACTTATTTCCTTATTATATTATTATTTTATCTTATTTATTTAATTTTTTTACATTATTCATTAGTCATTAAATAAAAAGTTGTTTGTGTCTCCGTCCAGCAGCAGAGAGTCGGGCTGCAGCTCTGAACGTCTCTCAGGACAGCGGCATCGGTCCAGACTACAACTCCCAGGATGCAGCAGCAGCAGCAGCAGCAGCAGCAGCAGCAGCTGGCGGCCAGCAGGGGGCGCCGACATCAGAGCTGGGCGCCACCACCTTGCCCTACTGCCCTATGACCCCTATGACCCCAATGACCCCCATGACCCCTATGACCCCTGTGACAGAGAGCTCAGGAATCATCCCACAGTTACAGTGAGTTCACTGACTGATACTACTGATGCTGTAGAACTAATACTGTAGTATTGCCACAGTAGTATTGATACTCTTGTATTGTTTCTGTAGTATTGATGCTGTAGTACTGACACTACACTAAGTATTGTGAGGAGGACCAATCAGTAGTAATGAGCTCAGGCAGTGTAGTGTTCAGGTGCTGCTGTGTTCAGGTCGTTCAGGTACTGGTGCGTTCAGGTGCTGCTACGTTCAGGCATAGATATATAGATATATATAAGAAGACTAGATGACTCACCGCTGCTGCTGCCCAATGACAAAGCGTAGCCACACGGCGGCCATCTTGGTAAGGTCAACTCTCTCCCTCAGAGCATTAAGCCTCTGCTGCATGTTCTGCTATAACGACCACAACTTGCTCAGTTTTTGTCCCATTTCAAAACGGTTTGATTTTTTATGAACGTTTATGCAGTTATGATGCAGCATAGCTACTTAAAATCACGGATAATTTTAATCATGTACTTTTTTTTTTTTGTAAAAGTAACATTATAGTGACATTATGCAAATTATGCAAATATATAATATATAGCTAATATGGCCGACTGTGAGCTACGCCTGCGTGTAGTCCGATCCACCCCCTTGCATTCAGGTGCTGCTGCGTTCAGGTGACTGTGAGCTGCTGTGCAGGAACATCGTCTCCACGGTGAACCTGGGATGTCGTCTGAACCTAAAGTTCATCGCCCTGCAGGCCCGAAACGCAGAGTACAACCCCAAGGTATTGAAGCCCCGCCCCCTGCTCCTCCTCCTCCTCCTCCTCCTCCTTCTCCTCCTCTTCCTCCTCCTCCTCTCTCCTCCTCCTCCTCCTCCTCCTCCTCCTCCTCCTCCTCCTCCTCCTCGCGTGCCTCTGACCAATGGGCTCTATGCACAGCTCCACTACTTCCTGAACTTAAGCCAGCTCCTTTATTTCCTGTCTTACATTATTGGACAAACTGATTAATCCAGGTGTGTCTGACCATTGTGACTATTCAGACACACCTGGATTAATCAGTGTGTCCAATAATGTAAGACAGGAAATGAAGGAGCTGCCTTAAAGCAGAAGTAAGCGATCCGGTGGTTTTGGCTAATGCTGCGTTCCAGGCAGGCTTTTGAAACCGTAAATTACAGCTTCAAGTCACAACTTACGACTTTGTAGCGTTCCAGGCAACCCACTCGTGTTTCTCCGACCTGTTTTACCTGTGAAAGTCACTATAACGGCCACTCGTAACTTCTGACCCGTGAACTCGTACCAGATCGAACTGGTACGACTTCACAGGTCAGAAAAACACGAGTTACGGGTTGCCTTGAACGCACCATAACGTCTTGTCAGCAGATGGAGTTAGCAGCCCCCGCCCTCGTCATGGATCTATTGGTCCTCGTCCCTACGTCACCACATTCACGCACATCCCTTGGCTGCACACACAGAGAGGACCGCCCCTTTATGCCGTTCTCTCTCCTCATTGGATAAAACTTGTAGGATACAAGGAAAGTTTTCTCCTGGGCTCAGAGCAGAGCAGAGTGACTGACAGACCCGTGTTTCAGACCAAACACTCTATAGAAGTGATTGCTGTCGGAAGATACAACTATTTAAGACTTAGATTAACACAAATATATCACTTACTTCTGCTTTAATCAGTTGGTCCAATAATGTAAAACAGGAAATGAAGGAGCTGCCTTAAGTTCAGGAAGTAGTGGAGCTGTGTAGCTGTGCATAGAGCCAATCAGCTGACGTCTGCTGTGTTTCAGCGCTTCGCCGCCGTCATCATGAGGATCCGCGAGCCTCGGACCACGGCGCTGATCTTCAGCTCGGGGAAGATGGTGTGCACCGGCGCTAAGAGGTCAGTGGCAGCTTTGGTTCTGAGGTCCGGTTCGGGCCGGTTCGGGTCCCGGCGGCGCCCAGCTCGGCTCATGTTTGGTGTGTTTGAGTGAGGAGGAGTCGCGGCTGGCGGCCAGGAAGTACGCCCGGGTGATGCAGAAGCTCGGCTTCCCCGCCCGCTTCCTGGAGTTCAAGATCCAGAACATGGTGGCGAGCTGCGACGTCTGTTTCCCCATCCGGCTGGAGGGGCTGGTTCTGACCCACCAGCAGTTCAGCAGGTACCGGTGGTGGTAGCACAACGCCATATACGCACAACAACACCATACGCACAAAGCCATACGCACAAAGCCATATGCACAACGCCATACACACAACGCCATACGCACAACGCTCAAAAACTCAAGAAACTATCAATAAAAAGCTAACCCTTTCAGATTATTTGTTGAAAACTACCCACAAGCCACCCAAAGCCATACGCACAACGCCATACGCACAACAAAGCCATACGCACAAAGCCATAAGCACAACGCTCAAAACTCAAACTATCAATAAAAAACGTACCTTTCAGATTATTTGTTAAAAACTACCCACAAGCCACCCAAAGCCATACGCACAACACCATACGCACAACTGGTAACTAAGGCCTGGACTACACGAATATGATATATTCCTAAATGCACATTTTTCTGTCTAATTTGGCCTCTCAACCACATGAACACGGCAGTTTCACCCACACAAACTGAGATATTTTTAAATGGATAAAAAAGTGGAGAAATAAATTAAAGGGACAACCAGGAGTTTTGTAAAAGCGAAGTGTTTTCTCACTACATTTATGAGCCTCCGCACCGTGAAATTCTTTGACCGGTGCAAGACAGACTCATGTTTTCATTCATCAAGAATTAAAGTCAGAGGTTGGAAGACGATCACATACCGTCGTAGTTCCCACCATAAACGGAGATTCGGCGGCGTTATTCTCATGACTCGCCACGAAACTGAAATGTTGTTCATGTTCACCGTGTTTTTACAGACTGACTCTTATCTCTCTGTCTCTGTGTGTTTGTCTCTGCAGCTATGAGCCCGAGCTGTTTCCCGGCCTCATCTACCGCATGGTGAAACCTCGTATCGTCCTGCTCATCTTTGTGTCTGGGAAGGTGGTTCTGACCGGTAATGACCTCGTATCTCCACACGGTGACACAGACGGTCCAGCAGGAGGCCTCAGCTCTTCTACACACTAACACACTAACACAGTGTTGGGCCTGAACACGTTCAAAGAACAATCGTTCATATTTTGGGGCGAACATGAACTGAACGTTCTGTATTTCTGCTTGATGAACGTTATTGTGAACGCGTTCATTCTGGCGTTTGTGAACGGCGCTCTCTCACAGTCTGACTTCATTCAATAGTGTGCCAGATTTCCATAGAAACCCACAGCTACGCACCATAAACAGGCTTTAATATGGAGCTGAAAACCTCCCAACCTGGCAACAAAACCTCCCAACCTGGCAACACCATCCACCACAGCGTCACACCACATATGTAAACCCTGGTTGGATATAAAGATGAAATCTGACACCGAGTTTCACTGTTAAAACTGGTAAAATAACTGCTGTCTGTGGTGTTATGGGCTGTGGCAGTCATTTTGAAAATGAATAGCTTGCAACAACGTATTAAAAAAAGAAAAGAACTATGAACTTGTTCATTTTTGGAACCGTGAACTTCACCATTCAAAGTTTTTAATTCCGAACTATGAACTAAACTAGTTCATTTTAAAATGTGTGAACTGAACTCTGAACTAGTTCATGTAGAAAGTGAACTTTCCCAACACTGACCACATAAGCTAATGTCCACTTACTGTAAGTCGCACACATATTGCATTGCAGTAGCGTGTTTAAAGTGATAATATAATAAACAACCAACCAGTACCGATAGCCTACTGTATGCTAATGAATAAAGGAGTGACAATAATACAGTAAATGCTTGAATTTCCTATATATATAGTAGATGTAGAGCTGTATTCTATTAGCAGACCAGATAGCAGCAGATGAGAGACAGGACACTTTTATTTTTTAGAGACCTGAGACTTGACTCAGACTCGTGACCAAAGACTTGAGACTTGACTTGGACTTGTAAAAAAAGACTTGTGAACTTCTCTGCTGGTTTCATCCTTCATGATCGGCTGAACCAGAGAAATGTTGAAGAGTTCTTCTCCTCCTGACTCCTCGTCTCTTGCCTGAACGAGTTTGTTCTGGTTTCTGGGATCTGGTTTCATGATGAGGATTTTATTTGGTGAATCCTTGTCCTTGTAATGTGTTTAAATAAAGTTGTGACTGATTAATTTGTGTGTTAAATTCCAGGGGCTAAAGAGCGGGCTGAGATCTACGAGGGGTTTGAGAACATTTATCCGATCCTGAGAGGCTTCAGGAAGTAGTGACGACCACGATGGCACTTCCTGTCTGTACATTAATCTGTGTGTCTGAGTGTTTTGTTTTGTTATGCAGCAGAGATGTTAATAATATAATATAAATGATGAAATCGCTGCAGTGGAAATTTCTGTTAATTAAAAATGACTTCATGTTATGCTATTATCTTGTAAATAATTTACTGTGAAGATCAGACTGGTTTAATGTAGGCTAATTTATTAATGAAGAAAAAATAAAGCTTTGTCCATCGGTCTACATAAATATAATAATAATAATCTAAGTTTGTTTTTTTTTACTTATTTTGATACAGTTTACAATTGAAGTTTCTATTAGAGGTATTTCTGTATCCTTGATGAATTAAATATGTTATTCAGTGTCATTAACCACCTGACTCCTTAACAGCTAACTTCCATGCAGACTTCTATCATTGATATTATTTTATGTTATCACACACTGACATTGCCACACCCTGCCTGCTGTAAATATTATCAATACAAAACCCGCTATAAATAATAGGCTACATATATGCACGCATGTTCTCAGAATGTGATAAGCAACATGATGTGTGTGTGTGTTGTTCAGGCGTGTATCTAATGCAACAAACCTAACTGACAGACTAACAGTTACATTATGTCCTTGTTTATCAGGCTAGAGTCACACTATCTGGCTTCATGTTCACACACATCAGGTTATGTGCGTTCAAGTACTAAAATAGAATACATGATATGTCAAAACATAGGCTACATCACGTCATTGAAGTATAAAAACAAAGTACATCACGTCCCAGAACATGTCCAATTGTAACAACTGTACGGTACAATCTGGCCACTTTATTGCATCTTATTCTTAATTTTCTTAACTCAAAGTTCAGTGGTTGTTGCTGCTGAACTTCAGAGAGCTGTGCAAACCGGAGTTAAATTCTTTTTATGTTCGCAGCATCACAGACTGTCTGTATATAAAAGAGTTGCAGCATCGAACTTGACAAATAATCAGATTCTTTTAGTTTTCTTCTCTGAACTCTGAACTCACGTGACTCCGCCTCGACGCTGACGTCATTACAAAAACAAACCCGTCACGTTTTCAGAGGAACCGGAAGTGTTGGACTCGACGTCCGCTCGTCAAAACAACAACATCACCTTCACCACCACCAACACCACCATCATCATCATCATCATCATCATCAACAATAACAACAACAACAGTAGCAGCAACAGCAACGAAAACAGCAGCCTGGTGCCGACATGCGGCCCTGAACAGCCCGGGAACAGCGGCCTCCTGCCGGACTCAGCCCGTTAGCTCAGCCGTTACCTTAGCCTTTAGCTTGGCTGTTAGCTCAGCCGTTAGCCTAGCTGTTAGCTTAGCCGTTAG